>NC_135237.1:416373560-416666060 GCF_051348905.1 Ranitomeya variabilis
GCTGTTTCTCTAAGTTGTCAACCCAGATCATTAGGGATCGTGACGTGCAAGCAGCTGCTATGGCTGGTCTTAAGCATCCTCCTGTCGACTCCCAGGCCCCTTTAAAAAAAAGTGTCGGCTCTCTTATCAAGAGGATCTTTCAGGGTTCCCATATCCTCAAATGATAACCCAAATTTTTTTGAGGCCTTAGCTACCGCAACGTCGAGTTTGGGGGCTTTATCCCATGAAGTAGAAGCCTCCTCTTCAAAGGGATATTTCCTTTTAATAGAGGGAACCGATGCATTTTTTCTCTCTGGTTTTTCCCACTCCTTTTTGATCAAGGCTTGTATATTTTCATTAAGGGGAAAAACTTTCCGCTTTTTTTGGCATAGTCCTCCAAACATAACATAATGCACTGTTTTGTCAGGACGAGGGTCCAATACCCCTATGTTATGGACCTGGTGGTTAGGTGCACCCGGAATGACCTGATGGTTAAACTAGAAATCGGGACAAGCTCTGGGGAAGTGGGAACTCTGCTGACCGAAAACCCTACTCCTATCACACACACTAGAAATAGCCGTGGAGCGTACCTAACTCTGCCTAGACGCCTCTTCACAGCCTAAGAGCTAACTACCCCTAAAGATAGAAATAGAAGCCTTACCTTGCCTCAGAGAAATTCCCCAAAGGAAAAGGCAGCCCCCACATATATTGACGGTGAGTTTAGAGTTAAGTCACAAACACAGGAATGAAACAGGTTTTAGCAAAGGAGGCCAGTCTTCACTAAATAGTCAGAGGATAGAAAAGGGAACTATGCGGTCAGCACAAAAAAACTACAAAACCACGCAGAGTATGCAAAAAGACCTCCACACCGACTCACGGTGTGGAGGTGCAACTCTGCACCCCCAGAGCTTCCAGCTAGCAAGGAAATATCATGATAGCAAGCAGGACTAGAATTAGCAGTAACAACAAATGAATTAGCAGGAACTTAGCTTCTGCTGGAGTAGACAGGTGATCTGAGACGTCCAAGAGAGATCTGAACCAATCCTGAGACATTGACAGCTGGCATGAAGTAACGATCTGAGTGGAGTTAAATAGAGAAGCCAGCCTAGCAATAAACGAGGGCAGCTGAGAAAGCCAACCTCAAGGACCAGCAGTTCCACTCAAAGCCACTAGAGGGAGTTCAAGGACAGAACTCACTGAAGTACCATTCATGACCACAGGAGGGAGTCCGAGAACGGAGTTCACAACAGTATCCCCCCTTGAGGAGGGGTCACCGAACCCTCACCAGGGCCCCCAGGCCGATCAGGACGAGCCAAGTGAAAGGCACGAACTAAATCGGCAGCATGGACATCGGAGGCAACAACCCAGGAATTATCCTCCTGACCATAGCCCTTCCATTTCACCAGGTACTGAAGCTTCCGTCTTGAAATACGAGAACCCAAAATCTTCTCTACCACATACTCCAACTCCCCCTCGACCAAGACCGGAGCAGGAGGATCAACGGAGGGAACCATAGGCGCCACATATCTCCGCAACAACGACCTATGGAACACATTATGGATGGCAAAAGAAGATGGAAGGACCAAACTAAATGACACAGGATTGAGAATTTCAGAAATCTTGTAAGGACCAATGAAACGAGGCTTAAACTTAGGAGAAGAAACCTTCATAGGAACATAACGAGAAGACAACCAAACCAAATCCCCAACACGAAGTCGAGGACCAACACAGCGACGGCGGTTAGCGAAACGTTGAGCCTTCTCCTGGGACAACGTCAAATTGTCCACTACGTGAGTCCAAATTTGCTGCAACCTGTCCACCACAGAATCCACACCAGGACAGTCAGAAGGCTCAACCTGCCCCGAAGAAAAACGAGGATGAAAACCAGAATTGCAAAAAAAAGGCGAAACCAAAGTAGCCGAACTAGCCCGATTATTAAGGGCGAACTCAGCCAAAGGCAAGAAGGTCACCCAATCATCCTGATCAGCAGAAACAAAGCATCTCAGATAGGTCTCCAAAGTCTGATTGGTTCGTTCGGTTTGGCCATTTGTCTGAGGATGGAAAGCCGAGGAAAAAGACAAATCAATGCCCATCTTCGCACAAAAGGACCGCCAAAACCTAGAGACAAACTGGGAACCTCTGTCCGACACAATGTTCTCCGGAATGCCATGCAAACGAACCACATGCTGAAAAAATAATGGGACCAAATCAGCGGAGGAAGGCAATTTAGGCAGGGGTACCAAATGGACCATCTTAGAAAAGCGATCACAGACCACCCAGATGACAGACATCCTTTGAGAGACAGGGAGATCAGAAATAAAATCCATGGAAATGTGCGTCCAGGGCCTTTTTGGGACCGGCAAGGGCAAAAGTAACCCACTGGCACGAGACAGCAGGGCTTGGCCCGAGCACAAGTCCCACAAGACTGCACAAAAGAACGCACATCCCGTGACAAGTAAGGCCACCAAAAGTACCTAGCCACCAAATCTCTGGTACCAAAAATCCCAGGATGACCAGCCAACACCGAACAATGAACCTCAGAGATAACTCTACTAGTCCATCTATCCGGGACAAACAGTTTCTCCGCTGGACAACGGTCAGGTCTATCAGCCTGAAACTCCTGCAGCACCCGCCGCAAATCAGTGGAGATGGCAGACAAAATTACCCCCTCTTTGAGAACACCAGCCGGCTCAGGGACTCCCGAAGAATCAGGCACAAAACTCCTAGAAAGGGCATCAGCCTTCACATTCTTAGTACCCGGAAGGTAGGAGACCACAAAATCGAAACGGGAGAAAAACAGCGACCATCGAGCCTGTCTAGGATTCAACCGCTTGGCAGACTCGAGATAAGTCAGATTCTTGTGATCCGTCAAGACCACCACGCGGTGCTTGGCTCCCTCAAGCCAATGTCGCCACTCCTCGAATGCCCACTTCATAGCCAGCAACTCCCGATTGCCAACATCATAATTACGCTCAGCAGGCGAAAACTTTCTAGAAAAGAAAGCACATGGCTTCATCACAGAGCCATCCGAACTTCTTTGAGACAAAACAGCCCCTGCTCCAATCTCAGAAGCATCAACCTCGACCTAAAAAGGGAGCGAAACATCTGGCTGACGCAACACAGGGGCCGAAGAAAAGCGACGCTTCAACTCCTGAAAAGCCTCAACGGCCGCAGAGGACCAATTCACCACATCAGCACCTTTCTTTGTCAAATCAGTCAAAGGCTTAACCACACTAGAAAAATTAGCGATGAAGCGACGGTAAAAATTAGCAAAGCCCAGGAATTTCTGAAGGCTCTTCACAGATGTAGGTTGAGTCCAATCATAAATGGCCTGAACTTTAACAGGATCCATCTCGATAGTAGAAGGGGAAAAAATGAAGCCCAAAAAGGAAACCTTCTGAACTCTGAAGAGACATTTAGACCCCTTCACAAACAAGGAATTAGCACGAAGGACCTGGAATACCATTCTGACCTGCTTAACATGAGACTCCCAATCATCCGAAAAGACCAAAATATCATCCAAATATACAATCATGAATCTATCCAGATACTTTCGGAAGATGTCATGCATAAAGGACTGAAACACAGATGGAGCATTAGAAAGCCCAAAAGGCATCACCAGGTACTCAAAATGGCCCTCGGGCGTATTAAATGCTGTTTTCCATTCATCGCCCTGTTTAATACGCACTAGATTATACGCCCCTCGAAAATCTATCTTGGTGAACCAACTAGCCCCCTTAATCCGAGCAAACAAATCTGACAGCAGAGGCAAAGGGTACTGAAATTTGACCGTGATTTTATTGAGAAGGCGGTAATCTATACAGGGTCTCAGAGAACCATCCTTCTTGGCCACAAAAAAGAACCCTGCTCCCAACGGTGACGAAGACGGGTGAATATGTCCTTTCTCCAAGGACTCCTTTATATAACTCCGCATAGCGGCGTGTTCTGGTACAGATAAATTGAAAAGTCGGCCCTTAGGAAACTTACTACCAGGAATCAAATTAATAGCACAATCACAATCCCTATGAGGAGGTAGAGTACTGGATTTGGGTTCATCAAATACATCCCGGTAATCCAACAAGAACTCAGGGACTTCAGAAGGAGTAGAAGAAGAAATTGACATCAACAGAACATCTCCATGTACCCCTTGACAACCCCAACTAGACACAGACATTGATTTCCAATCCAATACTGGATTATGAACCTGTAGCCATGGCAAACCCAACACGACCACATCATGCAAATTATGCAACACCAAAAAGCGAATATCTTCCTGATGTGCAGGAGCCATGCACATGGTCAGCTGAGTCCAGTACTGAGGTTTATTCTTGGCCAAAGGCGTAGCATCAATTCCCCTTAATGGAATAGGATACTGCAAAGGCTCCAAGGAAAAACCGCAGCGCCTGGCAAACTCCAAGTCCATCAAATTCAGGGCAGCACCCGAATCCACAAATGCCATGACAGAGTAGGACGACAAAGAGCAAATCAGAGTAACAGACAAAAGAAACTTAGGCTGTACAGTACCAATGGTGACAGACCTAGCAAACCGCTTAGTGCGCTTAGGACAATCAGAGATAGCATGAGTGGAGTCACCACAGTAAAAACAGCCCATTCTGACGTCTGTGTTCTTGTCGTTCAGTTCTGGTCAAAGTCCTATCACATTGCATAAGCTCAGGCCTCTGCTCAGAGGACACCGCCAAATGGTGCACAACTTTGCGCTCACGCAAACGCCGATCAATTTGAATGGCCAAGGACATTGATTTATTCAAACCAGCAGGCGTAGGGAACCCCACCATAACATCCTTAAGGGCTTCAGAAAGACCCTTTCTAAAAATTGCTGCCAGGGCACACTCATTCCAATGAGTAAGCACAGACCATTTTCTAAACTTCTGGCAATATACCTCCGCTTCATCCTGACCCTGACACAAAGCCAGCAAGATTTTCTCTGCCTGATCCACTGAATTCGGTTCGTCATAGAGCAATCCAAGCGCCAGAAAAAACGTATCTACATTAAGCAATGCAGGATCTCCTGGCGCAAGGGAGAATGCCCAGTCTTGAGGGTCACCACGTAACAAAGAAATAATAATTTTTACTTGCTGAATGGGGTCACCAGAGGAACGGGGTCTCAAAGCAAGAAAGAGTCTACAATTATTTTTGAAATTCAGAAACTTAGATCTATCCCCAGAAAACAAATCAGGAATTGGAATTCTAGGCTCTAACATCGGATTCTGAACTACATAATCTTGAATGCTTTGTACCCTTGCAGCGAGTTGATCCACACAAGAGGACAGACCTTGAATATCCATATCTACACCTGAGTCCTGAACCACCCAGAGGTTAAGGGGAAAAGAGAGACAAAACACACTGCAAAGAAAAAAAAATGGGTTCAGAACTTCTCTTATCCCTCTTTTGAGATGCATTAACACTTTGTGGCCAGCTGTACTGTTATGGACCTGGTGGTTAGGTGCACCCGGAATGACCTGATGGTTAAACTAGAAATCGGGACAAGCTCTGGGGAAGTGGGAACTCTGCTGACCGAAAACCCTACTCCTATCACACACACTAGAAATAGCCGTGGAGCGTACCTAACTCTGCCTAGACGCCTCTTCACAGCCTAAGAGCTAACTACCCCTAAAGATAGAAATAGAAGCCTTACCTTGCCTCAGAGAAATTCCCCAAAGGAAAAGGCAGCCCCCACATATATTGACGGTGAGTTTAGAGTTAAGTCACAAACACAGGAATGAAACAGGTTTTAGCAAAGGAGGCCAGTCTTCACTAAATAGTCAGAGGATAGAAAAGGGAACTATGCGGTCAGCACAAAAAACTACAAAACCATGCAGAGTATGCAAAAAGACCTCCACACCGACTCACGGTGTCGAGGTGCAACTCTGCACCCCCAGAGCTTCCAGCTAGCAAGGAAATATCATGATAGCAAGTTGGACTAGAATTAGCAGTACAAGAAATATATTCAGGAAACAATAACAGCAAATAAACTAGCAGGAACTTAGCTTCTGCTGGAGAAGACAGGTCATCTGAGAAGTGCAAGAGAGATCTGAACCAATACTGAGACATTGACAGCTGGCATGAAGTAACGATCTGTGGAGTTAAATAGAGAAGCCAGCCTAGCAATAAACGAGGGCAGCTGAGAAAGCCAACCTCAAGGACCAGCAGTTCCACTCAAAGCCACTAGAGGGAGTTCAAGGACAGAACTCACCGAAGTACCATTCATGACCACAGGAGGGAGTCCGAGAACGGAGTTCACAACACCCCTATTGTTGACCTCACCGCCTTTACAAGGCTGTCAACCTCATCTAGGGGAAAACAATGACGACCTCCACTCTCATTATCTGAAGAAGAGAAGGAGGAGTCCTGTGTATCTGAGTTTACATTCTCAGAGCCGGAAGAATCAGAATTCCTATAAGGAATAGATTCTTCCCTACTGACTTTCTTTTCTCCTTTAAGGGTTTTAAACACGGATTCCACCTCTGATTTAATTACGGACCGTAACTCAGAGGCAAAGTTTGGGGTCTCCTCACAGAGGACTCGACCTATACAGGAGTCACATAACTTCTTATCCCAAGATTGCGGCAAATCTTTTTCGCATAAGGGGCAGGTTCTGTGTTTTGTTTTTGCCGTTCTCTTCCTTGCCTAGGATAAACGGAGAAGAGGGACCCCAATTACAAAAAATGAGCTTTCACGAAGATCACTCACCAATCTGACGCAGCCACAGGTACCGGTTCTGGAGGAGGGGTAGGATCTTGAAGTGTGAGATCCGTAGATGGTAGCTGGTTCAGCACGCTGGAGTTCTTGCTATGTTGCGTGGAATGGCTACCAGACCGAGAACTCCGGGTGCCAGCAGAAATTCGTTTCTTCTGTGCGTCCGGCATCGGTCGTTGATGATGGCGCTGCTGCTGTGGCGGCGGCTGGAGCTGCTGATCGCTGTCTTCCATGGTATTACCTTGGGACGGCATGCAGCAAGGAGTGCACATAGGAAAGCATTGATGCGCTTACTTCCCGCATGGGGCTATGCCCACGATGCGGGAAGTAAGCGGATCATGTGTGGATGGTACCCGGGGTGGAGGAGAGGAGACTCTCTTCCAGGCCCTGGGAACCATACTTGTGTTAAAAAAAAGAATAAAAATAAAAAAATAATGATATACTCACCTCTCAGCGCTGCACGCGGCCGTCCGGTCGCAGGGTTGCTATGCGAGCAGGGCCTGCGATGACGTCGCGGTCACATGACCGTGACGTCACGAAGGTCCTTCTCGCACAGCATCTTTGGAACCGGACCGCCGCGTGCAGCGCCGAGGAGATCGGGACGTCAGAGGGTGAGTATAACCATTTTTTAATTATTTTTAACATTACTATTGATGCTGCATATTGCTGCATATGCAGCATCAATAAAACCCGCAGTGGAAACCGCAAGACAAACCGCGATAAATCTGCAGGGATAACTGCAGCGGTTTTGCCCTGAAGATTTTTCAAATCTGCTGCGGGAGAACCCGCAGAGGACCCTTCCTACGTGTGCACATAGCCTTACGACGCTTCCGCTGCCCCATTGTAAGATCCGGGGAGGAGGGGGCGGAGTTTCGCCGCGCATATGCTGTCGAAAATGGCAGACACGACGCGCAAAAAAAGTTACATGTAACTTTTTTGTGCCGACGGTCTACGGAAACACGACGCAACCATCGCACGACGGTTGCGACATGTGGCGATACGTCGCAATGCGTCGGTAATATAAGTCTATGGGGGAAAAAAACACATCCTGCAGACAACTTTGCAGGATGCGTTTTTTCTCCTAAACGACGCATTGCAAACGACGCTAGTGTGAAAGTAACCTAACAGCCTTTAAAGGAGGCAAAACAACTTCTTTTAGACGGATCGGTGATCTGACCAATTTTCTGGGAACTTTTGAACTCCCATTGATAGATCTTCCGGAGTGGTCTTTGAGTCCCATGCTTCCAGGAGCTCCACAGAGATGACTTAAAGTTCAGCAGACCAAAAAGGAAACAGCAGAGGAGACTTATCCAACCCGACATGAGGACTTTTTCTCACTTTTAGCCGTGCTCCTTGCTGGGTCAGGCCTGAACACAGGTGGAATCAACCTTTGAATGGTGATCTCGTCTGGACTGGAATTACGGCGTGGGACAGAATAACAGACTGGTATAGTATATTGTTGTTTTTTTGTTTGTTTTATTACAGGAGAACGAGGGCTTCAGTGGAATAGGTGTTTTGTAAGTATAACGCTTTGCTATTTTTAAATCAAAAAGTAAAACTGTGTTTTATTTCTAATAAAAGACTTTATTCTGGCTGTGTCTTTATTTACCATACAACTACAGGATTAGTAATGGATTGGTGTCTTATGGACGCCTCTCCGTTACTAAGCCATGGGCTTGATGTCACCTGACAATACAAAGGTGACATCAACCCCACAAATATGAACTCCACTTGCCACCGCTACGGGGCAAGTGGGAAGAGCCAGGCAAAGCGCCAGAATTGGCGCATCTAATAGATGTGCCTTTTATGGGCTGCTATTTTTAGGCTGGGGGAGTCAATATCCATGGCCCCTTACCAGCTGTGAGCTTTAGCAAGGCTGGTTGTCATAATTGAAGGGGACCCCATGCCATTTTTTAAATTATTTATTTAAATACAAAAAAAACAGGGTGAGGACCCCTCTATTCTTGATAACCAACCTTGCTGAAGATGACAGCTGAGGGTTGCAGCCCCCTTGAGTTTTGCCTGGCTCGTTATAGAAAATACAGGGGAACCCAAGTTGTTTTTTTCATATATGTATTTATTTATAGCGCAGGCGGCGGCTGATGAATACCCCCATCAGCCGCTCCTGCTGTCACGGTTATTAGCAGCAGCAGGGGTAGGCTGATGGGAGTAACAGTCCCATCAGCCGCTGCCTGCTGTCTCTTATTACTTAAATATAATTCTCATCATTCTCCCCTGCTCGCACCAATCACCTGTAGTGTTTTTTCACTTTTTTATAGCGAAAAAACGCAAAAAAAAACGCAAAAAATCCTGAACGTGTGCACATAGCCTTAGGGTCCAATTTCTCCTCATACCCTTGGTAAAATAAAAAATTGGGGGCGAAACGATTATTTTTGTGTAAAAAATATGTTTATTTTAATCTTCACGGCTCTACGTTATAAACTTCTGTGAAGCACTTTGGGGTTCAAAGTGCTCACCACACATCTACTGTAGATAAGTTCCTTGGGGGGGTCTAGTTTCCAAAATGGTGCCACTTCTGGGGGGTTTCCACTGTTTAGACACATCAGTGGCTTTCCAAAGGCAACATGGCGTCCGATCTCAATTCCAGCCAATTTTGCGCTGAAAAAGTCAAAAGGCGCTCCTTCCCTTCCAAGCTCGGCCATGCGCCCAAACAGTGGTTTACCCCAACATATGGGGTATCAGCGTACTCAGGACAAATTGCACAACATCTTTTGAGGTTTAATTTCTCCTGTTACCCTTGGTAAATAAAAAAAAAATGGATCTGAATAATTTGTGTGTGAAAAAAAAAGGTTTATTTTTTCAAACATTCCAAAAATTCCTGTGAAGCACCTGAAGGCTTAATCAACTTCTTGAATGTGGTTTTGAGCACCTTGAGGGGTGCAGCTTTTAGAAAAGTGTCACACCCTTCAGAGTGACTTAAAATGTGATGTGGTTCCAAAAATAAAAATGGTGTTGTAAAAATGAGAAATCGCTGTTCAACTTTTAACCCTTATAACTCCATTAAAAAATAAAAATAAATTGGTTCCAAAATTGTGCTGATGTAAAGTAGACATATGGGAAATGTTACTTATTAAGTATTTTGTGTAACGTATCTCTGTGATTTAAGAGCATGAAAATTCAAATTTGGAAAATTGTGATATTTTCAAAAATTTTGCCAAATTTCCATTTTTTTTTTTACAAATAAACGCAAGTCATATCAAAGAAATGTTACCACTATCATCATGAAGTACAATATTTCAAGAGAAAACAATCTCAGAATCACCAGGATCCACTGAAGCTTTCTACAGTTATTACCTCAAAGGGACAGTGGTCAGAATTGTAAAAATTGGCCCGGACATTAACATGCAAAACACCCTCGGGGGGTAAAGTTGTTAAAGGGTATTTGTCAGAACGATTTTATAAACGATACCAGTTAAATTGCTGTACAACTCATAAAAATGATACCTGTATCATGGAAAACAGATGTCCCAGCGCTGAAAAGAGCGTTCAAAGAAAAATGCAAAATTAGTCAGGATTTACAAGTTTGAATTTCACGGTCTTTTTATGGACAGCAATCCCTGGAGGGACCGTGCATCTTTTGACCCGAACTGTTGGCTTTATACATATCTACGAGGCTTCAATATCCGGTCAGTTCCTGTTTGACCAGCCAGGGAAAATTTACCTTAAAAATGCATTTGGGGGAGTGTAAGTGCACTCTGATTGCATTGGCTCCCTTCCTCTCGACTAACAGGTCTGCCCTACTCTACTGAACTGGGCCCATCAAGCCTGATATTGATGTTCAAGAATATAGTGCTGACCCTAGTCTATAGATGAGCTTTTGGGCTGCGTCAATGAGCTGTTAAAAAGGAAAGGAAGAGGGTGCTGAGCAGGAAGTAGTAAAGAGGAATGATACACTAAGCACTGATGCCCTTCAAGGTTAATTAGCAATTTGCTTCAAACATTTATTTCTCAGCACTGGTACACTGCTATAGTCCAGGTATTTGTATGGCAATTATAGCAATCAAACCACCTACAAGAAAAAGTAAGACAAAAATGCTTAAAGGTAACCGGTCACGTTATACGTGCTGAATGATATACAAGCATCACGCTTTGGGGCAGAAGGAGGTGAGAAGATTGATATATAGTCTTTTGAGATAACATTAGTACAACATTTAGTTTATTTCTTAAGATCCCTGCTTTCAATTAGTTCAGTAGGCGGTCCTACTTAGTGATAAACATCAATCTAATTTCTAAACAGTAATACAAGGAAGGCTGTCAGTCACTCTGTCAGACTGCCCACTGGACTCATCATCTAAGGATTTAAGGTTAAAAAATAAATAAAAATAATAAAAATATCTGCTCAGCTCCTCCTGTGCTATATCATGCAGTGCACATAGCCTACATGTACATCATGATTGTTTTATAGTACAAATTATAAGTTTACTGGTACAAAGAGCTAGTGTCACGGAGCAGAAATAGGAAAACAGGTAATGAGGAATCTGGGCCCCTGAACTGCCCCTCAGGCTAGGGGGAGCCCTGTCTTTCCTTAACTTGGGGATACCCTTGAAGGTAGGGAGGCCCAAGTCACCGACCTGTCCCTGTCTCCTTTTAAACCCTGAACTAAACCCCCACACCCCACCCCAGGAGGTGAACAGTGTAAACAGCACCACAAAGCAAATAAACAGGAATAAACAATATGTGAGTGAGGGGAACACGATACCAAAAGGTGAATGCACAAACTACAAAGTAACAAAACTCTGTCTGACTGCATTAACCCCCGATGACCAGAAAGGAAAAAAAGGTTTAAATCAGAGGGAAACCAGATCTGCCACAGATCCAAACATGGATCGTGACAGCTATAATAGTATAAGATATTGATGCAGCCGAGGTAGTTTTACACTTAACACATGAATTTGTCAGATTTGACAAATACTGTGATTACCAATAAGGGGTATATTTACACAGAACTGAATAGCTACAGAGAAATCATTAGCAAAGCCACAATATACTTAGCTTCTGATGCAGATTTTATGTCCCTTTGTATTCGTGAAATCTGTCCATTTTCTGCAGCGAACATAATCTGATGTGGATTACAAATCTACAGTATTTCCTAAAGTTTTCAGAGATATTTTCCAAAAAATATAAATAATCTTACCTCCATTAAAATAGAAAATAAATCAAAGGAATATTTATCTACTGTACAAGAGTAGCACATGGATCATTCATTGCTGGGTCTAAGGGTGCGATAGGTGTGATATATATACCGCTAAACTATTGCAGATATTAAGTGATTCTTTACTACATTATCGTTACTACTGTACAAGATCCTGTTTTCGGTTGATTATTAATTTATTCGTTCTACTCTTTTTACAATGTATTTTATGAGACAAAATATAAAGAGCAGATATACTTACCAGGAAAAATACCTCCAGCAGTTAAATCTACACCCTTATCAAATTTTACAGAAACAATAGCTGGTTTATCAGGATCTGGTACAACTTTAATCTTTATTGGAGAACTATCCAGAATATTCTTGTTATTCACAGCTTTACATTGCAAAGAATAAACTCCCCTAGAACGAAAAAAAAACATTTTTACTACTAGCAACAAACTGATACATGTCTCTTTGCAAAAGAATCCAAACAAACTTACCCGTTTTAATAAGGGTCAGCCTCACACTAACCAATCTTTATTGTGAATATTTTTTATGAATTACAGTTCAATTTTAATTTACAGTTACAGAAAAGTCACTTACCTAGGCGCAGTGAAAGTAAACAGTCCCATATTCACTTGACCATTAGCATCAGTTTTGGGATGCTGAAGAAAAGGACTCATCTATAAAATATTTTTAAAAATAGGTTACATAAAATAACATATTACATCAATTAATTGTAACAAGACAAAAGAAACCCCAACCAAACTTAACTTTAGAGGGTATGCCCTACACATTTGCACACCCTGTGAAGATGGCATTACTGCATTTTTTAGACTGTAAATGGAATTTTCAAGAAGAAAATCTCCCCTACAAAGTGTGTGTTTGTTAATAGTTTGTAGGCAGCTTTCTATAATCAAGAAGAATGTAGAAGCAGCATCCTTCACGAACAATGAGAGTACTGCTCTCTCTCCTCCTGTACAACACGGGTCTATATGATTGGTGCAGAGCAGGAGTGAAAGCTATGACCTGCACATCTCTAAAACTGCACAGATGCAGCAGATCCTAGCTAGGGAAAGGACCTTTTTAGGTCATGTGATCAACCAGATCCCTTGGGGGGAAAAAATTTAAATAGTGTTCGTGTGTGCCGCATAAGTGTGTTGATGTAACTGAGATGAGTGGGAGCATATTAGCAAAGCTGTGTGTACACATATGCATGTAGCAAATTAAAGTGTGTATATAGCAGAGCTGTGTGTGTGTATACAGTTGCTACAGAAAGTATTCAAATCCCTTTAAATTTTTCACTCTGTCTCAATGCAGCCATTTGGTAAATTCAAAAAAGTTCATTTTTTCTCATTAATGTACACTCTGCATCCCATCTTGACTGAAAAAAAACCCAAACGTAGTAATTTTTGAAAATTTATTACCAAAGAAAAACTGAAATATCACAAGCTCATAAGTATTCAGACCCTTTGCTTAGTATTGAGGAGAACACCACTTTTGAGCTAGTACAGCCATGAGTCTTCGTGGGAATGACGGAACAAGTTTTTCACACCTGGATTTGGGGATCCTCTGCCATTCTTCCTTGTAGATCCTCTCCAGTTCCGTCAGGTTGGAAGGTGAGCGTTGGTGGACAGCCATTTTCAGGTCTATCCAGAGATGATCAATTGGGTTTAGGTCAGGACTCTGGCTGGGCCAGTCAAGAATGGTCACAGAGTTGTTCTGAAGCCACTCTCCTGACAGCTCCCTTTGCAATTGACCAATAACATCTAAGATGTGTTAAATGGACAAGTCTATAAAGGTTGCAGGCCATGGTAGCATGTTTAGGCCACACAGGTCGCTCACTGTAGCATGAGTAATATACAGCCTGTCATTTTGAAAAATGACTTGTGGGACACTTTGGAGAAATGGCCATACAATTGGTTCCACAAATAAATCAATGTAACACTGAGTTGTTGGTATACCTGGAATAAAGACTATAGAAATCAGGTTAGTTTACTTTATGCCAACCCATACCATAAACTCAGGAAAAGGACTGCAGTGAAGTCCCTTCATAATGGCCTCTGTAGATTCTATGAATGGTGCGTTGTGATCCATTCCATACTGCAAGTGAAATTAGATGTCACATACCAAGTCTAAGGCATCAAGCAAAGTCTACACAAAACATCAGAATGTGTTTGAATGACATTGGACTACAAGCCAGACGTCCAACTTAAAATGTTTCATTGACCTCACGTCACAGCACTCAAAGGCTATCATGATGCAGAACAAGTCGGCAATGAGTACCGCTTTTGTCTTGGATGCAATTATAGCTGGTGTTTGGTCTGTAGACCATGAGGGCAATGCCATGAAAAGTCCTTCACAAAAGAAAGTGAAACGAGTCCAAAAAGCTGTACTTTAACGCAACAACACCAGATGTTGCTCGTGCTACTGTGAGCTGTTTACATGGTTTAAATGTGCTTGCAGTTTCTGCGAGTTTGTCAACTAGCACATCTGAGTCGCCATTGGTTGGCAATTTTAAAGAGCTGCCAGCAGTGGATCTTGACGAATTGTGTCCTCAAGGGCATTCAGCGAGGCAGAACATTCCTCAGACAATCATTAATAAGGTCAATGATAGCAGCCAAGGCATATTAGTGCAGGGATGTCTGCGTGTGGTGCTCATACTCAATACCGAATAAATTGAGATATTCTGTCTGCATTTTTTCATAATTTGCAACTCATTAACATGTCCACCAATCTAGTGATTTCCATATATCCATGGCTTTTCCTTCTTGATGTTTTTTCAAACATATATATCGACACACACACATTCACAGAGAGAGGGAGAGACTATAATAATTTTAAAAGCAGATTTTATACACATGTCCAGTAAACTATTCAAATCTAATATAGATTTGATACCTTTAGAACATTGTCCTTAATCACAGTGATCTTCACATTTGGTTCTGGAGATGGATTTCCCCACTCATCATAGAGCTGGATAATTAGAGGTGTTTGAACCTTTTTCCCAGAAGCTACTGTAACAGACTAATGTGTTAAGTAATGTTAGAAATCACAGAAGACGGTAGAAAAGTTATCAACCTGCAGTAAGAACTTAAGACAATTTCAAAATAATAAGGTGAAGAACTATAAAACATTGTTCAGCTGTTCGACATGGGAAACTAATAAATGTTTCCAAAATCAAACTACGGTAAGTAGCTAACCTCATTCCAATCTACTACTCCAATTTGGGATGGTGGTCCAGCAACAAGTTTCAGTCTCAAATAAGCTGAAAGACTTCTCCACGCAAAACATAACTCTTTGTCCTCTTGAGGTCCAACCAAAAAAGATATCCCTGTGACAACCATACACTGAGTGTTTTCCTGAAAAACAAACAAACAAAAATTTATTATGGTATTGTATCCTACCTAGTAGTGTACTGCTCACTATTTTGTGCTGTGTTAGGACTAGACATGAGTGAATATCGTCGGATCCCTACTTATAGCGCTTACCGAAGAAGCTGCAGCGGGAACCCGGACACCTGGAGCGCTCCCGATAATCAGGTATCCGGCGCGGCAGCTGCATGTGTCATGGCTGTGTGACAGTCAACACATGCATGGTGAGCCTGCGTGTCGTGACTGTCACAGAGCCGCAATACATGAAGCTGCGGCACCAGACACCTGACTATCGGGAGCGCTCCAGGTATCCGGGTTCCCGCTGCAGCTTCTCTAGTAAGCGTTATAGCTTCCCGAATAAGGAGGGAGCCGATGATGTACGCTCAACTCTATTTAGGACACAACATTATCAGAAAACATACAGTAGACCTCGATTCATCAAAGCTTTTATGCAAGAAAACTGGAATGAAAATCTTTGAAAACTCACAGAATTTTGCTGCAACACATACCACACCTGTATAAAATGTTTGCAGCTTCTGGGCTTTTTGCTCTGCCAAAAAGCGCCAGGATGGGGGGCAGCAGGGGCGTGACGCTACATGTCATCTAATATATGTCAAGCTGCAGTGATACTTATGTCAGAAATCTTACGCCGGCCCCTTATTGGAGAAAAATTTGTGGCAAAGCGCCTCTTAAAAAAAATCAGGGGATCCTTTGAACAATGGTGTAAAGGAAGGACCTTCATTTTATCTATGTGTTCACCCACATGTATACTTGGTATTACACCATAGCCATTCAAATTCATTTATATATATCTTGCACATGAATTTTTATAACCTCCGTGATATGGGATGTGTATGTACATTAGGTCTGGTCTTAAGTGATTTAGACTTCATTTGACTCATTATCCACCACTGTGGTACGAGAGTTGATACCCATTATAAAGGAACGTATGGGTATTTTTCTTTTAACTTGAGCATGTGATACTATGTTTTGCTTTTCTATCTAAGAATATTAACCCCTTAACCCCTGGAGTTTTTTTCTTCCGATTTTCCGTTTTTCACTCCCCTTATTTCCAGAGTCATTATTTTTACATTTTTCCATCAATATGTGAGGGCTTGTTTTTTTGCAGGACGAGTTGTACAAAAGTACAAAAGAACGACTCCATTGGTTTTACCATGTCGTGTACTCGAAAATGGGAAATAAAATACCAAGTGCAGTGAAATTGCAAAAAAAGTGCAATCCCACACTTGTTTTCTGATTGTTTTTTTTTGCTAGGTTCACTAAGTGCTGAAACTGACCTGCCATTATGATTCCCCAGGTCATTACGAGTTCATAGACACCAAACATGTCTAGGTTCTCTTTTATCTAAGTGTTGAAAAAAAATTACCGTATATACTCGAGTATAAGCCGAGATTTTCAGCCCAAATTTTTGGGCTGAAAGTGCCCCCTCGGCTTATACTCGAGTCACGGTTGGCGGGTGAGGGGGAGAGGGCGCTGAGGCATTCTCACCTAGTCCCGGCGCTCCTGGCGCTCCCCCTGCCCGTCCCACGGTCTTCGGTGCCGCAGCTCTTCCCCTGTTCAGCGGTCACATGGGACCGCTCATTAGAGAAATTAATAGGCTGCTCCACCTCCCATAGGGGCGGAGCCGCATAATTCATTTCTCTAATCAGCGGTGCCGGTGACCGCTGACAGAGGAAGAGGCTGCGGCACCGAAGACCAGCTGTCCGGGGGAAGGAGCCAGGGACGCCGGGAGCAGGTAAGTATTACATAGTCACCTGTCCGCGTTCCACCCGCCGGGCGCCGTTCTGTCTTCCGGTCCTCTGGCTCTGACTGTTCAGGTCAGAGGGCGCGATGACGCATATAGTGTGCGCCGCCCTCTGCCTGATCAGTCAGTGCGGAGAGACGCCGGGACGGGACGCTGAGGAGCTGCAAGCAAGAGAGGTGAGTATGTGTTTTATTATTTTTATTGCAGCAGCAGCAATGGCACAGCTTTATGTGGAGTATCTATGGGGCAACGGTGCAGAGCACTATATATAAGGCACAGCTTTATGTGGAGCATCTATGGGGCAACGGTGCAGAGCACTATATATAAGGCACAGCTTTTTGTGGAGCATCTATGGAGCAACGGTGCAGAGCACTATATATAAGGCACAGCTTTATGTGGAGCATCTATGGGGCAACGGTGCAGAGCACTATATATAAGGCACAGCTTTATGTGGAGTATCTATGGGGCAACGGTGCAGAGCATTATATATAAGGCACAGCTTTATGTGGAGCATCTATGGGGCAACGGTGCAGAGCACTATATATAAGGCACAGCTTTATGTGGAGCATCTATGGGGCAACGGTGCAGAGCACTATATATAAGGCACAGCTTTATGTGGAGCATCTATGGGGCAACGGTGCAGAGCACAATATATAAGGCACAGATTTATGTGGAGTATCTATGGGGCAACGGTGCAGAGCACTATATATAAGGCACAGCTTTATGTGTAGCATCTATGGGGCAACGGTGCAGAGCACTATATATAAGGCACAGCTTTATGTGGAGCATCTATGGGGCCATAATCAAAGGTCAAAGGTGCAGAGCATTATATATGGCACAGCTATCTATGGGGCCATAATCAAAGGTGCAGAGCATTATATATGGCACAGCTATCTATGGGGCCATAATCAAAGGTGCAGAGCATTATATATGGCACAGCTATCTATGGGGCCATAATCAAAGGTGCAGAGCATTATATATGGCACAGCTATCTATGGGGCCATAATCAAAGGTGCAGAGCATTGTATGTGGCACAGCTATCTATGGGGCCATAATCAAAGGTGCAGAGCATTATATATGGCACAGCCATCTATGAGGCCATAATCAAAGGTGCAGAGCATTATATATGGCACAGCTATCTATGGGGCCATAATCAAAGGTGCAGAGCATTGTATGTGGCACAGCTATCTATGGGGCCATAATCAAAGGTGCAGAGCATTGTATATGGCACAGCTTTCTATGGAGCATCTATGGGGCCATAATGAACTGTGCAGAGCATTATATATGGCACAGCTTTATGTGGAGCATCTATGGGGCCATAATGAACGGTGCAGAGCATTATATGTGGCACAGCTTTATGTGGAGCATCTATGGGGCCATAATGAACGGTGCAGAGCATTATATGTGGCACAGCTTTATGTGGAGCATCTATGGGGCCATAATGAACGGTGCAGAGCATTATATGTGGCACAGCTTTATGTGGAGCATCTATGGGGCCATAATGAACGGTATGGAGCATCTATTTTTGATTTTGAAATTCACCGGTAGCTGCTGCATTTTCCACCCTAGGCTTATACTCGAGTCAATAAGTTTTCCCAGTTTTATTGTGGTAAAATTAGGGGGGTCGGCTTATACTCGAGTATATACGGTACAAACTTTGCTTTTAAAAAAAAAAAAAAAAGTGCAATTTTCCGTTACCCATAGAGTCTCCACTTTTCGTGATCTCGGGTTGGGTGAGGGCTTATTTTTTACATACTGAGCTGCCTTTTTTATGATACCACTTTTGGGCAGATTATGTTCTTTTGATCGCCCGTTATTGCATTTTAATGCAATGTTACGACGGCCAAAAAATGTAATTCTGGCGTTTTGATTTTTTTTCTCGCTACGCCGTTTAGCGATCAGTTTAATCCTTTTTTTAATTAATAGATCAGGCGATTCTGAACCCTGGCGATACCAAATATGTGTAGGTTTGATTTTTGTTTATTATTTTATTTTGATTGGGGCAAAAGGGGGGTGATTTGAACTTTTATTTTTTTATATTTTTAAACACATTTTTGTTTTACTTTTGGCATGCTTCAATAGCCTCCATGGGAGGCAAGAAGCTGCCATAACTCGATCGCCTCTGCTACATAGAGGTGATGCACAGATCACCTCTATGTAGCTGAATTACAGCATTGCTATGAGCACCGACCACAGGGTGGCACTCAAAGCAATCCGTCATCAACAACCAGAGAGGTCTCGAGACCTGTGGTTGTGATGGCAACGCACCAATGACCCCCGATCACGTGACGGGGGGCCAGCGACGCGCGTATTAATGCCCCGGTGGCCGAAAGCGCTTGTTAAATGCCACGGTCAGCGTTTGACAGTGGCATTTATCTAGCTAATAGGCACAAGCAGATCCTGATTCCGCTGGCGCCTATTGCAGCTTTGAGGTGGGCTCACTGCCGAAGCCCACCTCAAAGCGGAGGATACTGCCAGCTGACGTACTATTCCGTCAGCTGGCAGAAAGGGGTTAAAAGTTAAGTTTTATCATACTTGCCATAGCTGAAAATACAACAAATATTTTGAATAAGTGAGGTATCTAAGAGGTTGATTGCGCATTAGGGCCTGGTGCCCTTCATACACAGTCATAGCCGACAGTGCTGGCACCCTTGAAATTGTTCCAGAAAATTATTGCAAATACACGTTTTGTTATACATGTGTTTATTTATTTTGCGTGTATTTGAACAACAAAAAAAAGAGGAAAAATGGACATAATTTCACACAAAACCCCCCAAAAAGGCCGCGATGGGGATCGCGGCGGCCATCTTCCTGAAGCCGAGTTTGCATCTCGGCTTCAGAAAAATGGCCGCCACGATCCCCATCTGCGCACGCGCGGCATCCCGCGGCCATTTTCCTGAAGCCCCGGGCAGCAGAGCGCTACATCTGCGCACGCGCGGCCTCAGGAAGATGGCCGCCCCCACCGATAACCAGGGGAATAGCGCAGATCGCGCTCTTTTTCTTCACCTGCCCTGTGGATTCGGCAGTTGGGCATGCGCAAACCACTATGCCACCAACGGAAAAATAAGCAAGATCTGGGGGAAGAAACAGCGATGTCACCACGCCCATTTGACCTGACCACCTGGATTGACAGGCGAAAACGGCGACTTTGGTAAGGTATTTCGGCAGCATAGGTGGGGAATCAGGGTACACAAAATACACTATTGTAACGCACAGCTCAGGCCCTATTTAACGGTATTTTTATCTCATACTGAAAAAACGGGGTGACAGGTTCCCTTTAACTACTACCTCCTGGAACGGAAGCTACGACGTATCATTGTGGCATGCACATCGTGACAACAGGAAAGCGTTGAGCATTGCCATTTGTACGATGTGCACGGCCAGCTTTTTGTACCACACCCTGGCCTTTCTCAAAGCACTGTACGGTTGGAGGAGTTGATCGGAGAGATCAATGTCCCCCATGTTTTTGTTGTATCCCAGCACACCTCTGGTTTGCTGACCTGTGTAGAGGTACCTCGTACAGTGCCGAGGGAGCTGCCATCACCGTGTATGGAGGTCAAGAGAAGGACATCACTCTTGTTCTTGTACTTGACCACCACAGGTGGTCAATACATTGGGCTCTGCTCTCACCCCTTCTGAGCATCTGTCTAAGTAGTGTTTTCGGGAGACCTCTCTGATTTTTGGGGACAGTACTCGATCCTAGCCTGGGACCTCACTGTTTCAGCCAATCTGATTGGCTTAACCCCTTCATGACCCAGCCTATTTTGACCTTAATGACCTGGCCGTTTTTTGCAATTCTGACCAGTGTCCTTTTATGAGGTAATAACTCAGGAACGCTTCAACGGATCCTAGCGGTTTTGAGATTGTTTTTTCGTGACATATTGGGCTTCATGTTAGTGGTAAATTTAGGTCGATAATTTTTGCGTTTATTTGTAAAAAAATGGAAATTTGGCGAAAATTTTGAAAATTTCACAATTTTCAAAATTTGAATTTTTATTCTGTTAAACCAGAGAGTTATGTGACACAAAACAGTTAATAAATAACATTACCCACATGTCTACTTTACATCAGCACAATTTTGGAAACAAATTTTTTTTTTGCTAGGAAGTTATAAGGGTTAAAATTTGACCAGCGATTTCTCATTTTTACAACAAAATTTACAAAACCATTTTTTTAGGGACCACCTCACATTTGAAGTCAGTTTGAGGGCTGAAAATACCCAAAAGTGACACCATTCTAAAAACTGCACCCCCAAGGTACTCAAAACCACATTCAAGAAGTTTATTAACCCTTCAGGTGCTTCACAGCAGCTGAAGCAACATGGAAGGAAAAAATGAACATTTAACTTTTTAGTTACAAAAATGATCTTTTAGCAACAGTTTTTTTATTTTCCCAAGGGTAAAAAGAGAAACTGGACCCCAAAAGTTATTGTACAATTTGTCCTGAGTACGCCAATACCCCATATGTGGGGGGAATCACTGTTTGGGCACACGACAGGGCTCGGAAGGGAAGGAGCTCCATTTGACTTTTGAATGAAAAATTAGCTCCAATCGTTAGCGGACACCATGTCACGTTTGGAGAGCCCCTGTGTGCCTAAACATTGGAGCTCCCCCACAAGTGACCCCATTTTGGAAACTAGACCCCCCAAGGAACTTATCTAGAAGCATAGTGAGCACTTTGAACCCCCAGGTGCTTCACAAATTGATCCATAAAAATCAAAAAGTACTTTTTTTTCCCAAAAAATTTATTTTAGCATTAATTTGTTCATTTCCACATGGGCAACAGGATGAAATGGATCCTAAAATGTGTTGGGCAATTTCTCCTGAGTACACCGATACCTCATATGTGGTTACAAACCACTGTTTGGGCACACGGCATGGCTCGGAAGGGAAGGAGCTCCATTTGACTTTTGAATGAAAAATTAGCTCCAATTGTTAGCGGACACCATGTCGCGTTTGGAGAGCCCCTGTGTGCCTAAACATTGGAGCTCCCCCACATGTGACCCCATTTTGGAAACTAGATCTCCCATGGAACTAATCTTGATGTGCGGTGACCACTTTAAACCCCCAAGTGCTTCACATAAGTTTAGCAGAGCCGTGAAAATAAAAAATCTTTTTTCTTTCCTCAAAAATTATTTTTTAGCCCGCAATTTTTTATTTTCACAAGGGTAAAAGAAGAAATTGGACCCCAATGGTTGTCGCCCAGTTTGTCCCGAGTATGCTGGTACCCCATATGTGGGGGTAAACCACTGTTTTGGCACACATTGGGGCTCGGAAGGGAAGTAGTGACGTTTTGGAATGTAGACTTTGATGGATTGGTCTGCAGGCATCATGTTACGTTTGCAGAGCCCCTGATGTGCCTAAACAGTAAAAACCCCCCACAAGTGACCCCATTTTGGAAACTAGACCCCCCAAGGAACTTATCTAAATATGTGGTGAGCACTTTGAACCCCCAAGTGCTTCACAGAAGTTTACAACGCAAAGCCGTGAAAATAAAAAATCATTTTTCTTTTCTCAAAAATGATGTTTTAGCAAGCAACTTTTTATTTTCACAAGGGTAAAAGAAGAAATTGGACCACAATGGTTTTCGCCCAGTTTGTCCCGAGTATGCTGGTACCCCATATGTGGGGGTAAACCACTGTTTTGGCACACATTGGGGCTCGGAAGGGAAGTAGTGACGTTTTGGAATGTAGACTTTGATGGAATGGTCTTCAGGCATCATGTTACGTTTGCAGAGCCCCTGATGTGCCTAAACAGTAGAAACCCCCCACAAGTGACCCCATTTTGGAAACTAAACGCCCCAAGGAACTTATCTAGATATGTGGGGAGCACTTTGAACCCCCAAGTGCTTCACAGAAGTTTACAACGCAGAGCCGTGAAAATAAAAAATCATTTTTCTTTCCTCAAAAATGATGTTTTAGCAAGCAACTTTTTATTTTCACAAGGGTAAAAGAAGAAATTGGACCCCAATAATTGTTGCCCGGTTTGTCCCGAGTACGCTGGTACCCCATATGTGGGGGTAAACCACTGTTTGGGCGCACGTCGGGGCTCGGAAGGGAGGGAGCACCATTTGACTTTTTGAGCGCAAGATTGGCTGGAATCAATGGTGGCGCCATGTTACGTTTGGAGACCCCTGATGTGCCTAAACAGTGGAAACCCCTCAATTCTAACTCCAACACTAACCCCAACACACCCCTAACCCTAATCCCAACTCTAGCCATAAACATAACCACAACCCTAACCCCAACACACCCCTAACCACAACCCTAACCCAACACACCCCTAACCCTAATCCCAACCCTAACCAGAACCCTAACCCCAACACGCCCATAACCATAACCCTAACCACAAGCCTAATCTTAACCCTATTTCCAACCCTAGCCCTAATTCCAACCGTAACTCTAATTCCAACCCTAACCCTAAGGCTATGTGCCCACGTTGCGGATTCGTGTGAGATTTTTCCGCACCATTTTTGAAAAATCCGCAGGTAAAAGGCAATGCGTTTTACCTGCGGATTTACTGCGGATTTCCAGTGTTTTTTGTGCGGATTTCACCTGCGGATTCCTATTGAGGAACAGGTGTAAAACGCTGCGTAATCTGCACAAAGAATTGACATGCTGCGGAAAATACAACGCAGCGTTCCCGCGCTGTATTTTCCGCACCATGGGCACAGCGGATTTGGTTTTCCATAGGTTTACATGGAACTGTAAACCTGATGGAACACTGCTATGAATCCACAGCGGCCAATCCACTGCGGATACGCAGCCAAATCCACACCGTGTGCACATAGCCTAATTCTAAGGCTATGTGCACACGCTGCGGAAAACGCTGCGGATCTGCAGTGTTTCCGCAGCTGCGGGTGCGCAGCAGTTTCCCGTGAGTTTATAGTTCAATGTAAACCTATGGGAAACAAAAAACGCTGTGCCCATGCTGCGGAAAAAAATGCGCGGAAACGCAGCGGTTTACATTCTGGAGCATGTCACTTCTTTCTGCGGATTCCGCAGCGGTTTTACACCTGCTCCAATAGAAAACCGCAGTTGTAAAACCGCAGTGAAATCCGCAGAAAAACCACGGTGAATCCGCGATAAATCCGCAGCGGTTTTGCACTGCGGATTTAACAAATCCGCTGCGGAAAAATCCGCAGAGGACCAGAATACGTGTGCACATACCCTAACCCTAGTTCTAACCCTATCCCTAGTTCTAACCCTAACCCTAGTTCTAACCCTAACCCTAACCCTAGTTCTAACTTTAGTGGGGGAAAAAAAAAAATATATATTTTCTTTATTTTATTGTTGTCCCTACCTATGGGGGTGATAAAGGGGGGGGGGTCAATTACTATTTTTTTTATTTTGATCACTGTGATAGGTTTTATCACAGTGCTCAAAATGTGCATTGAATGAATCTGCCGGCAGGCAGATTCGGCGGGCGCACTGCGCATGCGCCCGCCATTTTGGAAGATGGCGGCGCCCAGGGAGAAGACGGATGGACACCGGGAAGCTCGGTAAGTATGAAGGGGGGGAGATAGGAGCACGGGGGGTTGATCGGAGCACAGGGGGGTGGATCGCAGCACAGGGGGAGCAGACAGGAGGACGGGGGAGCGGACAGGAGGACGGAGGGGACCGGACCACCGAACGGAGGACTGGGGAGTAGATCGGGGGCAGACCAGTATTTCCAGCCATGGCCAATGATATTGCAGCATCGGCCATGGCTGGATTGCAATATTTCACCAGTTTTTTAGGTGAAATATTACAAATTGCTCTGATTGGCTGTTGCACTTTCAACAGCCAATCAGAGCGATCGTAGCCACGGGGGGGATGAAGCCACCCCCCCTGGGCTGAAGTACCACTCCCCCTGTCCCTGCAGGTCGGGTGAAATTGGAGTTAACCCTTTCACCCGATCTGCAGGGACGCGATCATTCTGTGACACAGCATATGCGTCACAGGTCGGATTGGCACCGACTTTCATGACGCATACGCTGTGTCACAGGTCGGGAAGGGGTTAAACAATGAGAAAGGCTGCGATTGGCTGTTCAGAAATGAACAGCCAATCACAGCGATCGGGAGGTCGGATGGGGAGGATGCAGCCCGGGATGCCAACACCATCTTCTCTAAGGTAAGATGGCATCGGAATTTTAATGCGATCACCACGACTTAGGTCGCAGTGTCGCATTAAAGGGCATGATGTACTATTCCGTCCATGGTGATTAAGTCCCAGGTCACATGGACGGAATAGTACGCTAAATGTCAGAAAGGGGTTAAAATAATTTTTCAAGCTTGTGTTATAAAGTATTCTAATTTACTGAGATAATGACTTTTGGGTTTTTATTGGCTGTAAGACATAATCATCAACATTATCAGAAATAAACACTTGAAATAGAGCACTCTGTTTGAAATGACTATATAATATACGAGTTTCACTTTTTGTATTGATGAACTGAAATAAATGAACTTTTTGATGGCATTCTAATTATGTGAATACGTCTGTCACAAAATCCGACATAATTTTACTCTAGAAAATTACATGATATTCTTGAGACAGCGGTAAATTGGGGTATTATTTGTAAAAAGATTTTGGATGGTACTAACCAGCCAGTCGTACCCACCTTCTATTTACTTCTGAAGGTGCACAAGGATCCCCAGGACATCCGACCGTCTCTAGCATTGGAGGGCTGTGTGATCCCATTTGCAAGTTCATTGAACATAATTTACATCCTATTGTGGAGACCCTGTCCTCCTATTTCAGGGACACGACGGATGTTCTGTCTAATATAGATAGTATCTTTCTCGACATGTTCTTAGTCACGGCTGACATGACGTCCCTCTATACAAGTATATGTCATGAGAATAATTTAGAGGTGACAATTTTTTCTTGCCATGAGCAATCTGGACCCTCTTAAATGTGTGATCTGATTTTGGAGTTGCCGCGATTCATACTAACACAAAGATTTTTGGTTTCTAAAGACAGCCTTTTTCTAGAAAAGCAAGGCACTGCCATGGCGCAGCGTGTGCGCCATCAAACGCAAACCTCTTTATTGGACACTGGGAGAGTTAGGTAGTCTGCTGGGGCGCTCATGACACTTCATATGTGCAGGACTGGTACAGATACATTGATGACTTGCTAATAATCTGGCAAGGTACAGAAACTGGATTAAGAGACTTTATGACACATTCAGCTTCAAAATTAGGCTCACATACAAGTACCAGCAACAAAAAATTTATTTTCTGGATATTCAATTGATAATATCAGAGAATGGCCAGATGCATACAGAGGTCTTCAGAAAGAAGTTAATTCTTTACTGCATCTTCAGCGCATAATACATCAACAATATGCGCTATTCAAACAGGTCAATTTAAGGATGAGGAGGATTTACTTCTCAGAGGAAAATTTGTGGCTCTACTTACGGTATATTATATACTATGCCACATGTTCATGTAATTTGATAAATATATATGTCTCATTTCACAGGCACTGCAAAATACAGACAAGGGAACATGTGAGGGACATCTTAGCAACCAAAGAAATAGATGACCCGACAATGCTTAAAACTATCTTGAGGCAATTTAAGTCCTTGCATGGCTGTGATCCCTCTAGGCTCAAGGTACGAGACATTGATAGGCTCTGCTGCAGTATCAGAGGTAGTGACTATAAACGTTTGTTAGCCCAATTAGAATGCTGTTGGACTGTAACTCTTGGCACCAAATGGGTAAAATGAAAAACTCACTTTTGCATCTTTTTTCGAAGATCTCATTTTCTCTGTATTTTAATCTTATTTTATTTACTAATTTACTTTATTGTTGTTTGTATTTATTTTTAGTTTTAATCTATAATTACGATGATTGGTGGTTTACTGCATCAATTTTCAATTCAACAGTCAAGATCTCCATGGTGTCAAGAATCAGGATAAATCCATTGATTCCAACCATTTAGCATATTTTAAGTTTCATGGAAGATGTGATCTTTGTGATGTTTCTTAAGATGCTTCTCTTTGATAATATGTATTTCTTTTATATCTTTCAGTTATTTGTATTATCGGTGTATCACATTTTTACCATTATAATATCCTCATCAATATATCTATCAAAGCATTAGGCATATTCATATTGTGGAATGCACTATTTTTTCCATTCCACTTTTTCTACCTATTTGCACCTTTTTAATTTATGGCTTGGTTGCTTCCATACCCCTTTATTGGATCTTTAATAATGGCGAATGCAGCTTTTCCCATATTTTTGAACTGTTGCACTGTTCATTTCACTTCATGCACTTTATCTACCAATAGGCCCACAAAAATATGGCATCCTCCTTGAACTTCAACAAAATGGGAGTCTTTGGTGCGCATGCACACTGAGATATACATATACACACACACACACATATATATATATATATATATATATATATATATATACACACATATATATATATATATATATATATATATATATATATATATATATATATATATATATATATATATATATATATATATATATATATATATATATATCTGAATGTGTGTGTGTATGTATGTGTGTGTATGTCCGGGACTGGCATCTGCACCGTCGCAGCTACAGCCACAAAATTTTGCACAGTCACACGTCTGGACCCCGAGAGCGTCATAGGCTATGTTGTGAGGTGAAATTTTAACCCCGCGTGTTCCAATTCACCAAACAATTTTGCCCCTATCTACATAATGGTGAAAAAGTGAAAGGAAAAGTGTTGGAGGCGAATTGACAGCTGCCAGATGTGAACAAGGAGGACTTAAAGAGTGAGAGCGATGGCGCCAAAGAGTATATACCGTACCAGTTGCTAAGGTGGGGCCCCGACATGGGATACTCACCACACACGGGGATATGAACACACGCACAATATGCGCCACACACTACCACGTGCTTGAACACATATACCACCCTCAGCACACATTTCACCACACATACACCAACCTAGACACATAAAAGATGAAACACAAAAGTCACCGCTCAAAACTCGCCACGCGCAAAACTCGCCACATGCAAAACTAGGCTCACGCAAAACTCGCCACAAGCGCAAAACTCACCTCATGGAAAACTCGCCACAAGCAAAACTTGCACACGTGGAAAAATTGCCACATGCACAAAAGTTGCAACACATGCAAAAGTTGCCTCACACAAAACTTGCACATACTCAAAACGCACCACACATAAAACTCGCCACGCACAAAACTCGCCATGCGCAAAACTTGCTGCACACAACTTGCTACACAAAAAGTTGCTACACGCATGTCGCCACACAAAACTCATCTCACAAAAGTCGCTACATGCATGTCGCCACATGCAACTCAACACACACAACTTGACACATGAAACTCGCCCTAAAACACACACTAGTCTGATATTATCCTTCAAAAATAAAAATCTGATTAATAAGCAGACAAACTACAAGAGCAACAAATGTACCATATAGGAAATACGGCAGCTGTCAGTCACATGACCTGTCTATTATGTGTATGTGAGCTAATATATACTGCCAGGGGGGAGGGCTTCCTGTTGGCTGGGGATTTATCAGGCTGCCAATTTAGCTTACAAATACTGAGGTAAAAATACTGAGCAAATAACGTGTGAACGAGGTCTAATACAGGAGGAGATGACACACAGATATATACTATATACAGGAGGAGATGACACACAGGTATATACTATATACAGGGGACATGACACACACATATATACACTATATACAGGGAAGATGACACACAGGTATATACTATATACAGGAGATGACATACAGGTATATACTATATACAGGAGGAGATGACACACATATATACTATATACAGGGGAGATGACACACGTATATACTATATACAGGAGGAGATGACATACATATATACTATATACAGGGGAGATGACACAGGAATATACTACATACAGGGGAGATGACAGGTATATACTATATACAGGAGGAGATGACACATATATACTATATACAGGGGAGATGACACACAGGTATATACTATATACAGGAGATGACACACTTGTATATACTATATACAGGGGAGATGACATACAGGTACATACTATATACAGGGGAGATGACACGTATATACTATATACAGGGGAGATGACACAGGTATATACTATATACAGGAGGAGATGACACACGTATATACTATATACAGGAGATGACATACAGGTACATACTATATACAGGAGGAGATGACATACAGGTACATACTATACACAGGGGAGATGACACAGATATATACTATATACAGGAGGAGATGACACAGGTATATACTATATACAGGGGAGATGAGACACATATGTACTATATACAGGAGATGACACACAGATATATACTATATACAGGAGCAGATGACACACAGGTACATACTATATATAGGAGATGACATACAGGTATATACTATATAAAAGAGGAGATGACACATAGGTATATAGAGGAGATGACATACAGCAGGTATATATACTATATACAGGGGAGATGACATACAGGTATATACTAGAGGAGATGACACATAGGTATATAGAGGAGGAGATTACACTCAGCAGGTATATACTATATACAGGGGAGATGACATACAGGTATATACTATATATAGGAGGAGATGACATACAGGTATATAGTATATACACAAGAGATGACATACAGGTATAAACAGGAGGAGATGACACATAGGTATATACAATATACAGATGACCTACAGCAGGTATATACTATTTACAGGGGAGATGACATACAGGTATATACTATATACAGGAGATGACATACAGGTGCATACTATATATAAGGAAGATGACAAAGATGTATATACTGAGGGGAAAATGAGAGGTGTGAGGTGAAAATGAGGGGTGTGAGGTGAAAATCAAAAGGTGTGAGTGCAAAATGAGAAGAGTGAGGGAAAATAGTGGAGTGATCGGAAAATGACAGATGTGAGGTCGAAATGACAAGTGTTAGGGGGGAATGATAGGAGTGAGGGGGGAATGAGAGGAGTGAAGGGAAAAATAAGAGGAGTGAGGGGGAAAATGAGAGGTGTAAGGGAGATAATGAGAAGTGTGAGGGAGAAAATGAGAGAAGTGAGGTGCTATAACTAACCACAGATATTTACTATGCCCAGGCAACGCCGGGCTCTTCAGCTAGTATATATATATATATATATATATATATATATATATATATATATATATATATATATATATATACACACACACACAGTACAGAACAAAAGTTTGGACGCACCTCATTTAAAGATTTTTCTGTATTTTCATGACTATGAAAATTGTACATTCACACTGAAGGCATCAAAACTGAATTAACACATGTGGAATTATATACTTAACAAAGAAGTGTGAAACAACTGAAATTATGTCATATTCTAGGTTCTTCAAAGTAGCCACCTTTTGCTTTGATGACTGCTTTGCACACTCTTGGCATTCTCTTCATGAGCTTCAAGAGGTAGTCACTGGGAATGGTTTTCAATTCACAGGTGTGCCCTGTCAGGTTTAATAAGTGGGGTTGCCTTATAAATGGGGTTGGGACCATCAGTTGTGTTGTGCAGAAGTCTGGTGGATACACAGCTGATAGTCCTACTGAATAGACTGTTAGAATTTGTATTATGGCAAGAAAAAAGAAGCCAAGTAAAGAAAAACGAGTGGCCATCATTACTTTAACCCCTTCCTGACATCAGATGTACTATCCCGTCGAGGTGGGGTGGGCCCGTATGACCGCCGACGGGATAGTACGTCATACGCGATCGGCCGCGCTCACGGGGGGAGCGCGGCCGATCGCGGCCGGGTGTCAGCTGCATATCGCAGCTGACATCCGGCACTATGTGCCAGGAGCGGTCACGGACCGCCCCCGGCACATTAACCCCCGGCACACCGCGATCAAACATGATCGCAGTGTACCGGCGGTATAGGGAAGCATCGCGCAGGGAGGGGGCTCCCTGCGGGCTTCCCTGAGACCCCCGGAGCAACGCGATGTGATCGCGTTGCTGCGAGGGTCTTACCTCCCTCCCTGCAGGTCCCGGATCCAAGATGGCCGCGGCATCCGGGTCCTGCAGGGAAGGAGGTGGCTTACTGAGTGTCTGCTCAGAGCAGACACTTGGTAAGCCTGCAACCCTGCACAGCAGATCGTCGATCTGGCAGAGTGCTGTGCACACTGCCAGATCAATGATCTGTGATGTCCCCCCCTGGGACAAAGTAAAAAAAAATTTTTTCCACATGTGTAAAAAAAAAATAAAAAAAATTCCTAAATAAATAATAAAAAAAATATATATATTATTCCCATAAATACATTTCTTTATCTAAATAAAAAAAACAAAACAATAAAAGTACACATATTTAGTATCGCCGCGTCCGTAACGACCCAACCTATAAAACTGCCCCACTAGTTAACCCCTTCAGTAAACACCGTAAGAAAAAAAAAAAAAACACGAGGCAAAAAACAACGCTTTATTACCATACCGCCGAACAAAAAGTGGAATAACACGCGATCAAAAAGATGGATATAAATAACCATGGTACCGCTGAAAGCGTCATCTTGTCCCGCAAAAAACAAGCCACCATACAGCATCATCAGCAAAAAAATAAAAAAGTTATAGTCCTGAGAATAAAGCGATACCAAAATAATTATTTTTTCTATAAAATAGTTTTTATCGTATAAAAGCGCCAAAACATAAAAAAATGATATAAATGAGATATCGCTGTAATCGTACTGACCCGACGAATAAAACTGCTTTATCAATTTTACCAAACGCGGAACGGTATAAACGCCTCTCCCAAAAGAAATTCATGAATAGCAGGTTTTTGGTCATTCTGCCTCACAAAAATTGGAATAAAAAGCGATCAAAAACGGTCACGTGTCCGAAAATGTTACCAATAAAAACGTCAACTCGTCCCGCAAAAAACAAGACCTCACATGACTCTGTGGAGCAAAATGTGGAAAAATTATAGGTCTCAAAATGTGGAGACGCATTCCCCACTGATTGATGTAGTGTTTTTTTTTAAGGTAGATTTTAGAACCCAAATCAAGCAAAAAAATAAATAGGCTTTCTATGGCCCACTGAGTGAGAGATGGCACACACAGGAGTGACACACAAGCCCTGACTGAGGCCAAACTTTTTTGCTATAAAAAGCGTCGCTGGTTTCACACTTGCGTTTTTGTCTGCAGCGTTTTTTGCACAAAAAAACGCATGCGTTTTTTCCCTATATTTAACATTGAAAACGCATGCGTTTTTTTTGTACGCGTTTGGTCGCGTTTTCAAACGCATGCGGTTTTTTTCTGCATGCGTTCATTTTCAGAAATACAACCTGCAGTATTTTCTTGCGTTTTTAAGCACATGCGTTTGTTTGCGTTAAAAACGCATGCATTTTTATCGAAAAAAAAACAGAAAACACACTGAAAAGCCACCCACCACCATCAAGGTGATAAAGGGATCCAAACCCTAACCCTAACTCTACCTTTAACCTCACCCCTAACCGTTTAATGAACATTTTCTGACAGTCATAGTGCCACGTATTTCAGTGCCACGTATTTCAGTGCCACGTATCACGTATTTCAGTGCCACGTGTTTCAGTGCCACGTATTTCAGTGCCACGTATCACGTATTTCAGTGCCACGTATCACGTATTTCAGTGCCACATATTTTAGTACCACGTATTTTAGTGCCACGTATTTCAGTGCCACGTATTTCAGTGCCACGTATTTCAGTGCCACGTATTTCAGTGCCACGTATCACGTATTTCAGTGCCACGTGTTTCAATGCCACGTATTTAAGTGCCACGTATCACATATTTCAGTGCCACGTATTTCAGTGCCACGTATTTCAGTGCCACGTATTTCAGTGCCACGTATTTCAGTGCCACGTATTTCAGTCACGTTTAGGGTTAGGGGTAGGGTTAGGGCTAGGGTTGGAGGTAAAGTTAGGGTTGGGGCTAAAGTTAGGGTTGGGGCTAAAGTTAGGGTTTGGATTACATTTACGTTTGGATTAGGGTTGGGATTAGAATTATGGGTGTGTCAGGGCTAGGGGTGTGGTTAGGGTTACCGTTGGGATTAGGGGTGTGTTTGGGTTAGGGTTTCAGGTAGAATTGGGGAGTTTCCACTGTCCAGGCACATCAGGGGCTCTCCAAGCGCGACATGGCGTCCAATCTCAATTCCAGCCAATTCTGCGTTGAAAAAGTAAAACAGTGCTCCTTCCCTTCCGAGCTCTCCCGTGCGCCCAAAAAGGGGTTTACCCCAACATATGTGTTATCAGCGTACTCGGGACAAATTGAACAACAACTTCTGGGGTCCAAGTTCTCTTGTTATCCTTAGGAAAATAAAAATTTGGGGGGCTAAAAATAATTTTTGTGGGAAAAAAAAGATGTTTTATTTTCACGGCTCTGCGTTATAAACTGTAGTGAAACACTTGGGGGTTCAAAGTTCTCACAACACATCTAGATAAGTTCCTTGGGAGGTCTAGTTTCCAATATGGGGTCACTTGTGGGGGGTTTGTACTGTTTGAGTACATCAGGGGCTCTGCAAATGCAACGTGACGGCTGCTGACCAATCCATTTAAGTCTGCATTCCAAATGGCGCTCCTTCCCTTCCGAGCTCTGTCATGCGCCCAAACAGTGGTTCCCCCCCACATATGGGGTATCAGCGTACTCAGGACAAATTGGACAACTTTTGGGGTCTAATTTATCCTGTTACCCTTGTGAAAATTCAAAACTGGGGGCTAAAAAATCATTTTTGTGAAAAAAAAAAAGAATTTTTATTTTCACGGCTTTGCGCTATAAACTTTAGTGAAACACTTGGGGGTTCAAAGTTCTCAAAACACATCTAGATAAGTTCCTTGGGAGGTCTAGTTTCCAATATGGGGTCACTTGTGGGGGGTTTGTACTGTTTGGGTACATCAGGGGCTCTGCAAATGCAACGTGACGGCTGCTGACCAATCCATTTAAGTCTGCATTCCAAATTGCGCTCCTTCCCTTCCGAGCTCTGTCATGCGCCCAAACAGTGGTTCCCCCCCACATATGGGGTATCAGCGTACTCAGGACAAATTGGAAAACAAATTTTGGGGTCCAATTTATTCTGTTACCCTTGTAAAAATACAAAGCTGGGGGCTAAAAAATCATTTTTGAGAAAAAAAATAAAAATTATTTTCACGGCTCTGCGTTATAATCTGTAGTGAAACACTTGGGGGTTCAAAGCTCTCAAAACACATCTAGATAAGTTCCTTAGGGGGTCTACTTTCCAAAATGGTGTCACTTGTAGAGAGTTTCAATGTTTAGGCACATCAGGGGCTCTCCAAACGCAACATGGCGTCCCATCTCAATTCCAGTCAATTTTGCATTGAAAAGTCAAATGGCGCTCCTTCCCTTCCAAGCTCTGCCATGCGCCCAAACAATGGTTTACACCCACATATGGGGTATCATCGTACTCAGGACAAATTGCACAACATTTTTTGGGGTCCAATTTCTTCTCTTACCCTTGGGAAAATAAAAAATTGGGGGCAAAAAGATCATTTTTGTGAAAAAATATGATTTTTTATTTTTACGGCTCTGCATTATAAACTTCTGTGAAGCACTTGGTGGGTCAAAGTGCTCACCACACATCTAGATAAGTTCCTTAGGGGGTCTACTTTCCAAAATGGTGTCACTTGTAGGGAGTTTCAATGTTTAGGCACATCAGGGGCTCTCCAAACGCAACATGGCGTCCCATCTCAATTCCAGTCAATTTTGCATTGAAAAGTCAAATGGCGCTCCTTCCCTTCCAAGCTCTGCCATGCGCCCAAACAATGGTTTACACCCACATATGGGGTATCCTCATACTCAGGACAAATTGCACATTTTTTGGGGTCCAATTTCTTCTCTTACCCTTGGGAAAATAAAAAATTGGGGGCAAAAAGATCATTTTTGTGAAAAAATATGATTTTTTATTTTTACGGCTCTGCATTATAAACTTCTGTGAAGCACTTGGTGGGTCAAAGTGCTCACCACACATCTAGATAAGTTCCTTAGGGGGTCTACTTTCCAAAATGGTGTCACTTGTAGGGAGTTTCAATGTTTAGGCACATCAGGGGCTCTCCAAACGCAACATGGCGTCCCATCTCAATTCCAGTCAATTTTGCATTGATAAGTCAAATGGCGCTCCTTCCCTTCCAAGCTCTGCCATGCGCCCAAACAATGGTTTAAACCCACATATGGGGTATCAGCGTACTCAGGACAAATTGCACAACATTTTTTGGGGTCCAATTTCTTCTCTTACCCTTGGGAAAATAAAAACTTGGGGGCGAAAAGATCATTTTTGTGAAAAAATATGATTTTTTATTTTTACGGCTCTCCATTATAAACTTCTGTGAAGCACTTGGTGGGTCAAAGTGCTCACCACACATCAAGATAAGTTCCTTAGGGGGTCTACTTTCCAAAATGGTGTCACTTGTAGGGGGTTTCAGTGTTTAGGCACATCAGGGGCTCTCCAAACGCAACATGGCGTCCCATCTCAATTCCAGTCAATTTTGCATTGAAAAGTCAAATGGCGCTCCTTTCCTTCCGAGCTCTGCCATACGCCCAAACAGTGGTTTACCCCCACATATGGGGTATCAGCGTACTCAGGACAAATTGTACAACAACTTTGGGGGTCCATTTTCTCCTGTTACCCTTGGTAAAATAAAACAAATTGGAGCTGAAATAAATTTTGTGTGAAAAAAAGTTAAATGCTCATTTTTATTTAAACATTCCAAAAATTCCTGTGAGGCACCTGAAGGGTTAATAAACTTCTTGAATGTGGTTTTGAGCACCTTGAGGGGTGCAGTTTTTAGAATGGTGTCACACTTGAGTATTTTCTATCATATAGACCCCTCAAAATGACTTCAAATGAGATGTGGTCCCTAAAAAAAAATGGTGTTGTAAAAATGAGAAATTGCTGGTCAACTTTTAACCCTTATAACTCCGTCACAAAAAAAAATTTTGGTTCCAAAATTGTACTGATGTAAAGTAGACATGTGGGAAATGTTACTTATTAAGTATTTTGCGTGACATATGTCTGTGATTTAAGGGCATAAAAATTCAAAGTTGGAAAATTGCAAAATTTTCAAAATTTTCGCTAAATTTCCATTTTTTTCACAAATAAACGCAAGTTATATCGAATAAATTTTACCACTAACATGAAGTACAATATGTCACGAGAAAACAATGTCAGAATCGCCAAGATCCGTCAAAGCGTTCCAGAGTTATAGCCTCATAAAGGGACAGTGGTCAGAATTGTAAAAATTGGCCCGGTCATTAACGTGCAAACCACCCTTGGGGGTGAAGGGGTTAAGAAATGAAGGTCAGTCAGTCCGAAAAATTGGGAAAACTTTGAAAGTGTCCCCAAGTGCAGTGGCAAAAACCATCAAGCGCTACAAAGAAACTGGCTCACATGAGGACCACCCCAGGAAAGGAAGACCAAGAGTCACCTCTGCTTCTGAGGAAAAGTTTATCCGAGTAACCAGCCTCAGAAATTGCAGGTTTAGCAGCAGCTCAGATTAGAGACCAGGCCAATGCCACACAGAATTCTAGCAGCAGGCACATCTCTACAACAAGTGTTAAGAAAAGACTATGTGCAGCAGGCCTTCATGGTAAAATAGCTGCTAGGAAACCACTGATAAGGACAGGCAACAAGCAGAAGAGACTTGTTTGGGCTAAAGAACACAAGGAATCGATATTAGACCAGTGGAAATCTGTGCTTTGGTCTGATGAGTCCAAATTTGAGATCTTTGGCTCCAACCACCGTGTGCGACGCAGAAAAGGTGAACAGATGGACTCTACATGCCTGGTTCCCACCGAGAAGCATGGAGGAGGAGGGTGATGGTGTGGGGGTGCTTTGCTGGTGACATTGTTGGGGATTTATTCAAAATTGAAGGCATACTGAACCAGCATGGCTACCACAGCATCTTGCAGCGGCATGCTATTCCATCCGGTTTGCGTTTAGTTGGACCATCATTTATTTTTCAACAGGACAATGACCCCAAACACACCTCCAGGCTGTGGAGGGGCTATTTGACCAAGAAGGAGAGTGATGGGGTGCTACGCCAGATGACCTGGCCTCCACAGTCACCAGACCTGAACCCAAGTATGCATTGCGGCTAAAGGCCTAAGCTGAATCCGGGGGCCGCTGGAAGGTGAGCATATAACTATTTTTTATTTTAACCCCTTCATGACCGTGGGATTTTTCATTTTTCCGTGTTCGTTTTTCGCTCCCATCCTTCCCAGAGCCATAACTTTTTTATTTTTCCGTCAATTTGGCCATGTGAGGGCTTATTTTTTTGCGGGACGAGTTGTACTTTTGAACGACATCATTGGTTTTACCATGTCGTGTACTAGAAAACGGGAAAAAAATTCCAAGTGCAGTGAAATTGCAAAAAAAGTGCAATCCCACACTTGTTTTTTGCTTGCCTATTTTGCTAGGTTCACTAAATGCTAAAACTGACCTGCCAGTATGATTCTCCAGGTCAGTACGAGTTCATAGACACCTCACATGTCTAGGTTATGTTTTACCTAAGTGGTGAAAAAAAATTCCAAACTTTGCAAAAAAAAAAATTTGCGCCATTTTCCGATACTCGTAGCGTCTCTATTTTTCGTGATCTGGGGTCAGGTGAGGGCTTATTTTTTGCGTGCCGAGCTGGCATTTTTAATGATACCATTTTGGTGTAGATACATTCTTTTGATCGCCCGTTATTGCATTTTAATACCAAATATGTGTAGGTTTGATTTTTTTTTTATTGATTTATTTTGATTGGGGCGAAAGGGGGGTGATTTAAACTTTTATGTTTTTTTTTATTTTTTTCACATTTTTAGAAACTTATTTTTTTCACTTTTGCCATGCTTCAATAGCCTCCATGGGAGGCTAGAAGCAGGCACAACCCGATCGGCTCTGCTACATAACAGCGATCATCAGATCGCTGTTATGCAGCAGAATTGCAGGTGTGCTGTAAACGCCGACCACAGGGTGGCGCTCACAGCTACCGAGGATCAGTAACCATAGAGGTCTCAAGGACCTCTATGGTTACCATTCAGAAGCATCGCCGACCCCCTATCATGTGACGGGGGTCGGCGATGACGTCATATACGGCCGCCCGGCCGGATGCGTTAGTTAAATGCCGCTGTCTGCGTTTGACAGCAGCATTTAACTAGTTAATAGGTGCGGGCAGATCGCGATTCTGCCCGCGCCTATTGCGGGCACATGTCAGCTGTTCATAACAGCTGACATGTCCCGGCTTTGATGCGGGCTCACCGCGGAGCCCTGCATCAAAGCAGGGGACCTGACGTCGGACGTACTATCCCGTCCAACGTCAGGAAGGGGTTAATTCTTTTTTTAACAGGGGTATGGTGCCCACATTGCTATATACTACGGCTACGTGGGCTGTGTTATATACTACGTGGGCTGTGTTATATACTGCGTGGGCTGTTATATACTACGTCCCTGTGCTATATACTACGTGGGCTGTGCTATATACTACGTGGGCTGTGCTATATACTACGTGGGCTGTGCTATATACTACGTGGCTGTGTTAGGCTATGTTCACATTTGCGTTCGGCGCCGCAGCGTCGCCGCATGCGTCATGCGCCCCTATATTTAACATGGGGGCGCATGGACATGCGTTGTGATGCGTTTTTTGACACATGCGTCTTTTTGGGTGCACGCGTCAGGGCGCACAGGACGCAGCAAGTTGCATTTTTTGTGCGTCCAAAAATCATGCAAATAAGGACGCATGCGTCTAAAAACAATGCGTTTTGCATGCGTTGTGCATGCGTTGTGCGTTGCGTCGCCGATGCATCGCCGACGCAACACACAACAACGCAAATGTGAACGTAGCCTTATGTACTACGTGACTACGTGGGGTGTGTTATATACTACGTGGGCTGTGCTAGATACTGCGTGGCTGTGTTATATACTACAGGGCTGTGCAATATACTACGTGGCTATGGTATATACTACATGGCTTTGCTATATACTACGTGGGCTGTGTTATATACTACGTGGCTGTGCATTCTAGAATACCCGATGCGTTAGAATTGGGACACATCTAGTGTGTGTGTATATATATATATATATATATATATATATATATATATATATATATATATATATATATATATATATATATATATATACATATACATACATACACACACACACACTATGATTGTCTATGCTGTTGTGAATTCTGCTCTTGGGCTCCCTCCGGTGGTTATAAGTGGTAGCGCTGCTGTCTTCGATCACAGCATTTCATCAGGTGGGTCCACTTATTGCAATCCACTGGGCTATTTAGCTTTGTTTGACCCTTTAGTCAGTGCCAGTTGTCCATTGTTCCTGGAGGATTCACTTCTCTTCCTGGTCTCTCCTCTTTGCTGTTCATTTCAACAAAGATAAGTTCTGGCTTTGTTTTTGCAGTCCACATGCTGTGGGCTTTATTGTTCAGTGCATTTCTGTGTTTTGTTTTGTCCAGCTTGGTCTGTATAAGGACTTGCTCATCCAAGCTGGTATCTCTGGAGAGGCAGATATACCCTTTATATCTTTAGTTAGATGTGGAGATTTTGTATTTTCTGTGGTGGATATTTTCTAGTATTTTAATACTGACCGCATAGCACTCTGTCCTATCCTTTCTATTTAGCTAGAATGGCCTCCTTTGCTAAATCCTGATTTCAGTCTGTGTATGTTCATTCCCTCTCCTCTCACCGTCAATATTTGTGGGGGGCTGTCTATCCTTTCGGGATTTTCTCTGAGGCACGATAGTTTTCCCATTTCTATCTCTAGGCGTATTTAGTCCTCCGGCTGTGACGAGGTGTCTAGGGAGTGTCAGGAACATCCCACGGCTACTTCTAGTTGCGGTGTTAAGTTCAGGGTCCGCGGTCAGTACAGGTACCACCTTCTCCAGAGTACGTCTCATGCTGCTCCTAGGCCACCAGATCATAACACTATGCGTCACTTCCGTCTGTCTGTCTTTCTGTCTGTCACGGATATTCTTTGGTCGCGGCCTCTGTCATGGAAATCCAGGTCGCTGATTGGTCGCGGCAGAACGGCCACGACCAATCAGCGACGGGCACAGTTCAGCGGCAAAATGGCCGCTCCAAACACCCCGCAGTCAGTGCCCGCTCCATAATCCCCACCAGTCAGTGCTCACACAGGGGTTAATGGCAGCGGCAATGGACCGCGTTATGCCGCAGTGTAATGCACTCCGTTACCGCTGCTATTAACCCTATGTGACCAACTTTTTACTATTGATGCTGCCTATGCGGCATCAATGTTAAAAATAATAAAAAAATAAAAAAACGTTATATACTCACCGTCCGTCAGCCCCCGGATCAGGAACAGGCCTTCCCCGCTCCTCGCGACGCTCTGGTGACCGCTCCATGCATTGCGGTCTCACGAGATGATGACGTAGCGGTCTCGCGAGACCGTTACATCATCATCTCGTGAAACCGCAATGCACTCTTGGGACCGGAGCGCGCGAGGAGCGTCGGTAACCGCTTCACTTGGATCTGGGGGGCCAACGGAAGGTGAGTATATAACTTTGCAATATTATACGCGGGCTGTGCAATATAATACGCGAGCTGTGCAATGTACTACGCGGGCAGTGCAACGTACTGCGTGGGCTGTGCAACGCACTGCGTGGGCTGTGCAACGCACTGCGTGGGCTGTGCAACGTACTGCGTGGGCTGTGCAACGTACTGCGTGGGCTGTGCAACGTACTGCGTGGGCTGTGCAACGTACTGCGTGGGCTGTGCAACGTACTGCGTGGGCTGTGCAACGTACTGCGTGGTGTTATGACCTGGTGGTTACGAAGCAGTACTGAGATGACCTGGTGGGTAAAACCAAACATGTACAAGCTCTGGGGAGGTGGTAACTTTACTGACCGCAAGCCCTACACCTAACACCAACACTAGAAATAGCCGTGGAGCATTCCTATCTCTGCCTAGACGCCTCTTCACAGCCTAAGAGCTAACTACCCCTGAAGATGGAAACGGAAAACTAACTCGCCTCGAAGAAACCCCCAAAGGAAAGATAGCCCCCCACAAATATTGACGGTGAGTGGAGAGGGAAATGACAAACTCAGAAATGAAACTAGATTTTAGCAAAGGAGGCCATTACTATCTGAATAGACAGAGATAGAAAAGGCTACTGTGCGGTCAGTATTAAAAAACTAAATATCCACGCAGAGTTTACAAAAAATAACCTCCACACCGACTCACGATGTGGAGGGGCAAATCTGCTACCCCAGAGCTTCCAACTAGCCGAAATAATTCATACTGGCAAGCTGGACAAAAAGACATAACATAAACTTGAACTGAAGGTCATAAGCAGGGAAATACCCCCAAAACTAGAAGACTTATCTTAAGCTGAAATGAACTGGCCAACAGAGCACTTCCAGGAAAGGACTGAGTCCACAGGAGGAACATTGACAACTGGCATTGACTACAGACAAGAGCCCAGTTAAATAACAAGACCAGGGAACCGATTAGTGAATGCAGCTGCTAAGTTCCACCAGAAACCACCAGAGGGAGCCCAAGAACGGAATTCACAACAGTAACCCCCCCCCCTTGATGAGGGGTCACCGAACCCTCACCAGAGCCCCCAGGCCGATCGGGACGAGCCAAATGAAAAGCACGCACCAAATCGGCAGCATGGACATCAGAGGCAAAAACCCAAGAATTATCCTCCTGGCCATAACCCTTCCACTTGACCAGATACTGAAGTTTCCGCCTCGAAAGACGAGAATCCAAAATCTTCTCCACCACATATTCCAACTCCCCCTCAACCAACACCGGAGCAGGAGGGTCAACAGAGGGGACCATGGGCACCACATATCTCCGCAACAAAGATCTATGGAACACATTATGAATGGCAAAAGAAGCTGGAAGGGCCAAACGAAAAGACACCAGATTGATAATTTCCAAAATCCTATAAGGACCAATAAAACGAGGCTTGAACTTAGGAGAAGAGACCTTCATAGGAACATGACAAGAAGACAACCAGACCAAATCCCAAACCTGAAGCCGGGGACCAACGCACCGACGGCGGTTAGCAAAACGTTGAGCCTTTTCCTGAGACAATGTTAAATTGTCCACCACATGAATCCAAATCCGCTGCAACCTGTCCACCACAAAATCTACCCCAGGACAGTCCGAAGGCTCAACCTGCCCTGAGGAAAAACGAGGATGAAAACCGAAGTTACAAAAGAAAGGGGAAACCAAAGTAGCCGAACTAGCCCGATTATTAAGGGCAAATTCTGCCAACGGCAAAAAAGTAACCCAATCATCCTGATCAGCAGACACAAAGCATCTCAAATAGGTTTCCAAGGTCTGATTGGTTCGCTCCGTCTGTCCATTTGTCGGAGGGTGAAATGCCGAAGAAAAAGACAAATTAATGCCCATTCTAGCACAAAAGGACCGCCAAAACCTAGAAACAAATTGGGTACCTCTGTCAGACACAATATTCTCCGGAATACCATGCAAACGAACCACATGCTGAAAAAATAAAGGAACCAAATCAGAGGAGGAAGGCAACTTAGGCAAAGGTACCAAGTGGACCATTTTAGAAAACCGGTCACAAACCACCCAGATGACAGACATCTTCTGAGAGACAGGAAGATCGGAAATAAAATATGCGTCCAGGGCCTCTCAGGGATAGGCAAAGGCAAAAGCAACCCACTGGCACGAGAACAGCAGGGCTTAGCCCGGGGACAGATCCCACAGGACTGCACGAAAGAACGCACATCCCGTGACAAACAAGGCCACCAAAAGGACCTGGCAACCAAATCTCTGGTACCAAAGATCCCAGGATGACCAGCCAATACAGAGCAATGAATCTCAGAAATCACCTTACTAGTCCATCTATCAGGAACAAACAATTTCCCCACAGGACAGCGGTCGGGTCTATCAGCCTGAAACTCCTGAAGCACCCGCCGCAAATCAGGGGAGATGGCAGAAAGAATCACCCCCTCCTTGAGAATACCAGCCGGCTCAAGGACTCCCGGGGAATCAGGCAAAAAACTCATAGACAGGGCATCAGCCTTCACATTCTTAGATCCCGGAAGATACGAGACCACAAAATCGAAACGGGAGAAAAACAAAGACCACCGAGCCTGTCTAGGATTCAACCGCTTGGCAGACTCAAGGTAAATCAGATTCTTGTGATCGGTCAAGACCACAACACGATGCTTAGCTCCCTCAAGCCAATGTCGCCACTCCTCAAATGCCCACTTCATAGCCAACAACTCCCGATTGCCGACATCATAATTACGCTCAGCAGGCGAAAACTTTCTAGAGAAGAAGGCACACGGTTTCAATACAGAGCCATCAGAACTTCTCTGAGACAAAACAGCTCCTGCCCCAATCTCAGAAGCATCAACCTCAACCTGAAAAGGGAGAGACACATCTGGCTGACACAAGACAGGGGCAGAAGTAAAACGACGCTTAAGCTCCTGAAAGGCCTCCACAGCCGCAGAGGACCAATTCACCACATTAGCACCATTCTTGGTCAAATCGGTCAGAGGTTTGACCACAGTAGAAAAATTAGCAATGAAGCGGCGATAAAAATTAGCAAAGCCTAAAAATTTCTGAAGGCTCTTCACAAATGTGGGCTGAGTCCAATCATAAATAGCCTGGACCTTAACAGGGTCCATTTCAATAGCCGAAGGGGAAAAACTGAACCCCAGAAAAGAAACCTTCTGAACTCCAAAAAGGCACTTAGACCCCTTCACAAACAGTGCATTAGCACGAAGAATCTGAAGTACCATCCTGACCTGCTTCACATGAGACTCCCAATCATCGGAAAAAAACAAAATATCATCCAAATATACAATCATGAATTTATCCAGATACTCCCGGAAAATATCATGCATAAAGGACTGAAACACAGATGGAGCATTAGAGAGCCCGAAAGGCATCACAAGATATTCAAAATGGTCTTCGGGCGTATTAAATGCTGTTTTCCATTCATCACCCTGTTTAATGCGGACTAGATTATATGCCCCTTGAAGGTCAATCTTGGTAAACCAGCTAGCCCCTTTAATCCGAGCAAACAAATCAGAGAGCAAAGGCAAAGGGTACTGGAATTTGACCGTGATCTTATTGAGAAGGCAATAATCTATACAGGGCCTCAAGGAGCCATCCTTCTTGGCAACAAAAAAGAACCCCGCTCCCAACGGTGACGAAGACGGGGAATATGCCCCTTCTCCAAGGACTCCTTTACATAACTCCGCATAGCGGCATGCTCTGGCACAGACAGATTGAAGAGTCGGCCCTTAGGGAACTTACAGCCAGGAATCAAATTAATAGCACAATCACAGTCCCTATGAGGAGGCAGGGGACTGGATTTGGGCTCCTCAAATACATCCTGGAAATCCGACAAAAACTCAGGAACTTCAGAAGGAGGGGACAAAGAAATTGACATCAGAGGAATATCACTATGTATCCCCTGACAACCCCAACTAGTCACAGACATAGATTTCCAATCCAGCACAGGATTATGTACCTGTAACCATGGAAACCCCAGCACAACCACATCATGCAAATTATGCAACACCAAAATGCGAATGTTTTCCTGATGTGCCGGAGCCATGTTCATGGCTAACTGTGTCCAGTACTGAGGTTTATTCTTGGCCAATGGCGTAGCATCAATCCCCCTCAAGGGAATAGGGCTCTGCAAAGGCTCCAAGGAAAAACCACAGCGCCTGGCAAATTCCAGGTCCATTAAGTTCAGGGCAGCGCCAGAATCCACAAATGCCATTACAGAAAAGGACGACAATGAGCAAATCAGGGTAATAGACAAGAGAAATTTAGGCTGTACAATACTGATGGTAACCGACCTAGCAGCCCTCTTAGTACGCTTCGGGCAGTCAGAGACAGCATGAGTAGCGTCACCACAGTAGAAACACAGCCCATTCTGACGTCTGAACTCCTGCCGTTCTGCTCTCGTCAAAGTCCTATCACATTGCATAGGCTCAGGACTCTGCTCAGCGGACACCGCCATATGGTGCATCACGTAGGCGCCGATCAATCTGAATGGCCAGAGACATTGATTCGTTCAAACCAGCAGGCGTGGGGAACCCCACCATAACATCTTTAAGGACTTCAGAAAGACCCTTTCTGAAAATAGCTGCCAGAGCATCCTCATTCCATTTTGTAAGCACAGACCACTTTCTAAATTTCTGACAATATATCTCTACTGCTTCCTGCCCCTGACACAGGGCCAGCAAGAGTTTTTCTGCCTGATCCACAGAATTAGGTTCATCATAAAGCAGTCCGAGTGCTTGAAAAAATGCATCTACATTGAGCAATGCAGGATTCCCTGGCTCAAGGGAGAATGCCCAGTCTTGCGGGTCTCCCCGGAGCAGAGAAATAACAATCTTCACCTGCTGAACGGAGTCACCAGAGGAACGGGGTCTCAGAGCAAAAAACAATCTACAATTATTTTTGAAGTTCAAAAATTTAGATCTATCCCCAGAAAACAAATCAGGAATAGGAATTCTAGGCTCAGAAACCGGAGTCTGGACAACATAATCTTGGATACTCTGGACCCTAGCAGCGAGATGATCAACACGCGCAGACAGACCCTGAACCTCCATCTCAGTACCCAAATTCTGAACCATCCAAAGATCAAGGGGAAAAAAAAAAAAATGACAAAACAAGCAGCACAAAAAACCCCCCCAAAAAAACACTGACTCAGAACCCTTTCCCCCCCCCCCTCTTTTGAGAAGCATTTAACACATTGTGGGCCAGCTGTACTGTTATGACCTGGTGGTTACGAAGCAGTACTGAGATGACCTGGTGGGTAAAACCAAACATGTACAAGCTCTGGGGAGGTTGTAACTTTACTGACCGCAAGCCCTACACCTAACACCTACACTAGAAATAGCCGTGGAGCGTTCCTATCTCTGCCTAGACGCCTCTTCACAGCCTAAAGGCCCCGTCACACACAGCGACGCTGCAGCGATACAGACAACGATGCTGATCGCTGCAGCGTCGCTGTTTAGTCGCTGTGTGGTCGCTGGAGAGCTGTCACACAGACCGCTCTCCAGCGACCAACGATGCCGAGGTCCCCAGGTAACCAGGGTAAACATTGGGTTACTAAGCGCAGGGCCGCGCTTAGTAACCCGATGTTTACCCTGGTTACCAGCGTAAAAATAAAAAAAAAACAAACACTACATACTTACCTTCCGCTGTCTGTCCCCCGGCATCCGCTTCTCTGCACTGTGTAAGCACAGCGGCCGGAAAGCAGAGCGGTGACGTCACCGCTGTGCTGTGTTTTCCGGCTGACCGGCGCTCACAGTGCAGAGAAGCACAGCGCCGGGGGACAGACAGCGGAATGTGAGTATGTAGTGTTTTTTTTTTTTTACTTTTACGCTGGTAACCAGGGTAAACATCGGGTTACTAAGCGCGACCCTGCGCTTAGTAACCCGATGTTTACCCTGGTTACCAGTGAAGACATCGCTGAATCCGTGTCACACACACCAATTCAGCGATGTCAGCAAGACCTCAACGACCAAAAGGGTCCAGGCCATTCCGACACGACCTGCGATCTCACAGCAGGGGCCTGGTCGCTGCTACGTGTCAAACAAACTTGTGACTCAGCAGCGATCTCGCTAGCGATCTCGCTATGTGAGACGGGGCCTTTAGAGCTAACTACCCCTGAAGATGGAAACGGAAAACTAACTCGCCTCAAAGAAACCCCCAAAGGAAAGATAGCCCCCCACAAATATTGACGGTGAGTGGAGAGGGAAATGACAAACTCAGAAATGAAACTAGATTTTAGCAAAGGAGGCCATTACTATCTAAATAGACAGAGATAGAAAAGGCTACTGTGCGGTCAGTATTAAAAAACTAAATATCCACGCAGAGTTTACAAAAAATAACCTCCACACCGACTCACGGTGTGGAGGGGCAAATCTGCTACCCCAGAGCTTCCAACTAGCCGAAATAATTCATACTGGCAAGCTGGACAAAAAGACACAACATAAACTTGAACTGAAGGTCATAAGCAGGGAAATACCCCCAAAACTAGCAGACTTATCTTAAGCTGAAATGAACTGGCCAACAGAGCACTTCCAGGAAAAGACTGAGTCCACAGGAGGAACATTGACAGCTGGCATTGACTACAGACAAGAGCCCAGTTAAATAACAAGACCAGGGAACCGATTAGTGAATGCAGCTTCTAAGTTCCACCAGAAACCACCAGAGGGAGCCCAAGAACGGAATTCACAACAGCGTGGGCTGTGTTATACACTATGTAGGCTGTGTTATATACTGCGTGCGTAGGCTGTTATATACTACGTGAGCTGTGTTATATGCTGCATGGTTTGTTATAAACTACGTGGCTGCGTTATATGCTATGTGGGCTGTTATACACTCCGTGGGCTGTGCTATATATACTACGTGGCTGTGCAATATTCTCCGTGGGCTGTGCTATTTACTCTGTGGGCTGTGCTATATACTATGTGGCTGTGCTATATACTACGTGGCTGTGCTATATACTACGTGGCTGTGCTATATACTATGTGGCTGTGCTATATAATAAGTGGCTGTGCAATATACTACGTGGCCTGTTATAAACTACATGGCCGGCCGCGAACAATCAGCGACAGGCGCAGTCCGGCCGCGAATTGGCACGGGATTTGAACCACGCTTGGCTAATTGGTCGCAGCCGGCCGAATCCTGTGTATTCAATGTATTATTCTAAAATCTTCATAAATAAACTACATACATATTCTAGAATACCCGATGCGTTAGACTCGGGCTACCATCTAGTATATATATATATATATATATATATATATATATATATATATATATATATATATATATATATATATATATATATATATATATATATATATATATATATATATATACATACACTGTATATATACTAGATGGTGGCCCGATTCTGACGCATCGGGTATTCTAGAATATGTATGTAGTTGCAGTGAAGCCAGGGCCAGGTTTTTGAGGGCCCCGGGCGAAAGTGTCTCCGAGCCCACATAGGACATAACACAGCCCAGGTAGTATATAGCACAGCCACGTAGTATATAGCACAGCCACGTAGTATATAGCACAGCCCACATAGTATATAGCACAGCCCACATAGTATATAGCACAGCCCACGTAGTATATAGCACAGCCCATGTAGTATATAGCACAGCCCACATAGTATATAGCAGCCACGTAGTATATTGCACAGCCACGTAGTATATAACACAGCCACGTAGTATATAACAGCCCACGCAGTATATAACCCAGCCCACGCAGTATATAACATAGCCCACGCAGTATATAGCACAGCCCACGTAGTATATAGCAGCCACGTAGTATATTGCACAGCCACGTAGTATATTGCACAGCCACGTAGTATATAACACAGCCCACGCAGTATATAACCCAGCCCACGCAGTATATAACCCAGCCCACGCAGTATATAACACAGCCCATGTAGTATATAGCACAGCCCACGCAGTATATAACAGCCCACGTAGTATATAACAGCCACGTAGCATATAGCACAGCCAAGTAGTATATAGCACAGCCCACGTAATATATAACACAGCCTCATAGTATATAACACAGCCCACGCAGTATATACCACAGCCCACGTAGTATATAACACAGCCAAGTAGTATATAACACAGCCAAGTAGTATATAACACAGCCAAGTAGTATATAACACAGCCACGTAGTATATAGCACAGCCCACGTAGTATATAGCACAGCCCACGTAGTATATAGCACAGCCCACGTAGTATATAGCACAGCCCATGTAGTATATAGCACAGCCCACATAGTATATATAACAGCCCACGTAGTATATAACAGCCCACATAGTATATAACAGCCCACGCAGTATATAACATAGCCCACGCAGTATATAACACAGCCCACGTAGTATATAACCCAGCCCACGTAGCCGTAGTATATAGCAATGTGGGCACCATACCCCTGTTAAAAAAAGAATTAAAATAAAAAATTGTTATATACTCACCTTCCAGCGGCCCCCGGATTCAGCTAAGGCCTTTAGCCACAATGCATTCTTGGGACCGGAGCATCGAGAGTGGGAAAGGCTGCCGCGGACGCTGGAAGGTGAGAATATAATGATTTTTATTATTATTTTTAACATTATATGTTTTTAGTATTGATGCTGCATAGGCAGCATCAATAGCAAAAATTTGGTCACACTTACAGGGTTAATGGCGTTAACAGACTGCGTTACACGGTGTTATACCACGGTGTAACGCAGTCTGTTTAACGGACTGCTAAAATGCTATGTGGGCGCTGACTGGAGGGGAGTATGGAGGGGGCACAGACCGGAGGGGAGTAGGGAGGGGCCAATTCGGCCGGCCGCGACCAATCAGCGACGCGGGATTTCTGTGACAGACAAACAGACAGAAGTGGACCTTAGACGATTATATATATAAGGTGTTTCTCCAGCGATCAGTCTAATGGTAGACTAAAATATACATTTATCCATTAAAAAGTTCCAGATTTCTTCAATAACAGTTTTGTATACATTCAATCCCTTATGGACGACATGTTTCGACACCACATGTATCGGCCTCCAGGTCCAAATGAGTACTGAATCAAGACCGTATATATACTACAGGGAAGGCAAAAAAAAAGGCCCATATGAGTTACTGGGTGTCACAGGTGTATATAGAGAATTCCAATTTGATTTAACCCAGTTAACCGCATAGCCAACAGCAACCCCTTGCGGTATTGATCCTTCCCCACGGATTTCAACAACATGAAAAAAACGAATGATTAAAATGCACATTAAATACAAATTAAAATCAAACATATCTATAAGATACAAAAAAAATCATATTAAATATTCAGATACTCACAGCACAAAAAAATGGTTAATAGAGGAATTATTTCATATTAAATAAATTACTGTGACTTTAGAGCTTCATCTCAATTTATAACACTTATAAGTCCATGCGGCTACTTACACCACACGGCACTCTAGTTTCCAGTAAAAAAATCCACTTACTTTCCCATGCCCCCTCCCCCCCCCCCCCAATTGGCTTAGACTCTTCCTCTATTCTTTTGAAGGAAGAAGATTTTAGATCCCCATTATGCTTATTGGCGAAATGTCGTGAAACTGCAGAGAAACCTGCTGGAGGCAAATTAACAGCATCGGACAAATATTTACGAATGCGTTTTTTCAGAGGGTTCATGGTACAACCCATATATTGAAGTTGACAAATATTGCATTTAATTAGATAAATAACATTGTCCGTATTGCAATTTATAAAACTACGTATTGGAAACTCTTTTTTGTTTGCAAAAGAGGAAAATTTTTTGTCCTTTGTAGCCTACTGGCAACATTTGCACACGTTCGCTCCACATTTCTGGAAACCAACGGCACTAACCCAGTTTTTCCTTTGATCTCATTCTACATCCACAAATAAGCTGGGAGACAAAAGGTTTTTTTAATGTAGTTGCTCTTTTTGACACAAATCGGACCATGTGATTATCCAAGATGTTTCTGAGTATTGTATCTTGTCGCAAAATAGGTATGTACTTCCAGGCTCCATAGCCTGGTGATGTCACACGCAGCCAAACACTGTCGGCCATTTTTCCCGAGCATCCAGCGATGACGCCGGCCGGGCCGCTTCTGGCTCTGCACGGTATCGTGCACCCTTTGGACAGACACCAGAGTGTCAAGTACGATTACCTGCCAACCACCCGCATTCTTGGGAAAAGATGTAATGACCGGATATCTAGGAAATGAAAGCTAGGTAAGAACCCGGTTTTGTTTATAATAGCCTGCTGATAGCCCTACAATATACCAATGCTAACGGTGTAACTAAGTGCATTTAGTTTCTGCAAATATATTAAAAACGACAATAGCAGGATATAGTGGGAATATCACCCACATATACCAGACTGGTAGCACCTAGTGGTAACAGTCTTGTTACATGACAATATTAGTGTTCTATTGTGCCATAAGGAAGTAGCATAATTGAGACAATTAATCAAGTGTGGCTTTTTGGACAACAACTGTTCTGGTATTGGCCCTTACCTGTAGCGCGATATCTATATTATTCTTTTAAAAAAACCCTTTTTTTCAATTCCGACAGTTGGCACAGTGCTTGTCGTGATATCAGCGGCTTCAGGGCTCTCTTTAGCGCCAGTGTGTTTCTTAGGCTACGTTCACATTTGCGTTGTGCGCCACAGCGTCGGCGCCGCAACGCACAACGCAAACAAAAACGCAGCAAAACGCATGCACAACGCTGCGTTTTGCACCGCATGCGGCCTTTTTTTCATTGATTTTGGACGCAGCAAAAATGCAACTTGCTGCGTCCTCTGCGACCGGACGCGGGCGCCGCAGGGACGCATGCGGCGCAAAACGCAAGTGCGACGCATGTCCATGCGCCCCCATGTTAAATATAGGGGCGCATGACGCATGCGGCGACGCTGCGGCGCCGACCGCAAATGTGAACGTAGCCATATTCTCTCTTTTAACCCCTTTCTACAATTGGACGTACTATTCCGTCCATGTGGGGTGGGCCCTACTTCCCAAGGACGGAATAGTACGTCCAGCCACGCTGACTATCCCAGCTGACATCCGGCACTATGTGCCAGGAGCGATCACGGCCCGCCCCCGGCACACTGCGATCAAACATGATCGCGGTGTTCCGGCGGTATAGGGAAGCATCGCGCAGGGAGGGGGCTCCCTGCGTGCTTCCCTGAGACCCTGGGAGCAACATGATGTGATCTTGTTGCTCCGAGGGTCTGTTACCTCCTCCTCCCTGCAGGCCCGGATCCAAAATGGCCGCGGGGCTGCATCCAGGTCCTGCAGGGAGGTGGCTTACCAGCGCCTGCTCAGAACAGGCTAGGGAAGCCTCCCTGCTGTGCATGCCAGATCGCTGATCTGACACAGTGCACAGCAAAGTGTCAGATCTGCGATCTGTCACTTTACTGTGATGCCCCCCCCCCCCGGGGCAAAGTAAAAAAGTTGAAGAAAAAAAAAAAAAACATTTACAGGTGTAAAAATATGTATATATATATATGTGTATATATATATATATATATATATATATATATATATATATATATATATATATATATATATATATAAATAAATATATATATTCCTAAATAAATAATAAAAAAATATTGTTCCAATAAATACATTTCTTTATCTAAATAAAAAAAAAACAATAAAAGTACACACATTTAGTATCGCCACGTCCGTAACGACCCGACTTACAAAACTGTCCCGCTAGTTAGCCCCTTCAGTGAACACCGTAAAAAAAAACGAGGCAAAAAACAAAACTTTATTATCATACCGCCAAACAAAAAGTGGAATAACACGCGATCAAAAAGACGGATATAAATAACCATGGTACCGCTGAAAACGTCATCTTGTCCCGCAAAAAAACGAGCCGCCATACAGCATCATCAGCGAAAAAACAAAAAAAAGTTATAGTCCTCAGAATAAAGCGATGCAAAAATTATTATTTTTTCTATAAAATTGTTTTTATCGTATAAAAGCGCCAAAACATAGAAAAATGATATAAATTAGGTATCGCTGTAATCGTACTGACCCGAAGAATAAAACGGCTTTATCAATTTTACCAAACATGGAACGGTGTAAACGCCCCCCCAAAAGAAATTCATGAATAACTGTTTTTTGGTCATTCTGCCTCACAAAAATCAGAATAAAAAAACCGATCAAAAAAATGTCACATGCCCGAAAATGTTACCAATAAAAACGTCAACTCGTCCCGCAAAAAACAAGACCTCACATGACTCTGTGGACCAAAATATGGAAAAATTATAGCTCTCAAAATGTGGTAACGCAAAAAATATTTTTTGCAATAAAGACCTTTTTGTGTGTGACTGCTGCCAATCATAAAAATCCGCTAGAAAACCCGCTATAAATAGTAAATCAAACCCCCCTTCATCACCCCCTTAGTTAGGGAAAAATGAAAAAATAAAAAAAATGCATTTATTTCCATTTTCCCATTAGGGTTAGGGTTAAGGCTAGGGTTAGAATTAGGGTTAGGGCTAGGATTAGGGTTAGGGTTGGGGCTACAGTTAGGGTTGGGGCTAAAGTTAGGGTTAGGGCTTGGATTACATTTATGGTTGGGAATAGGGTTGGGATTAGGGCTAGGGGTGTGTCAGGGTTAGGGGTGTGGTTAGGGTTACCTTTGGGATTAGGGTTAGGGGTGTGTTTGGATTAGGGTTTCAGTTATAATTGGGGGGTTTCCACTGTTTAGGCACATCAGGGGCTCTCCAAACGCGACATGGCATCCGATCTCAATTCCAGCCAATTCTGAGTTGAAAAAGTAAAACAGTGCTCCTTCCCTTCCAAGCTCTCCCGTGCACCCAAACAGGGGTTTACCCCAACATATGGGGTATCAGCGTACTCAGGACACATTGGACAACAACTATTGGGGTCCAATTTCTCCTGTTACCCTTGGAAAATACAAAACTGGGGCTAAAAAATAATTTTTGTGGAAAAAAAAGGATTTTTTATTTTCACGGCTCTGCGTTATAAACTGAAGTGAAACACTTGGGGGTTCAAAGTTCTCACAACACATCAACATAAGTTTCTTGGGGGTCTAGTTTCCAATAAGGGGTCAGTTGTGGGGGGTTTCTACTGTTTAGGTACATTAGGGGCTCTGCAAACGCAATGTGACGAATGCAGACCATTCCATCTAAGTCTGCATTCCAAATGGCGCTCCTTCCATTCCGAGCTCTCCCATGCGCCCAAACGGTGGTTCCTCCCAACATATGGGGTATCAGCGTACAAAAAAACAAATTGGACAACAACTTTTGGGGACCAATTTCTCCTGTTACCCTTGGGAAAATACAAAACTAGGGGCTAAAAAATAATTTTTGTGGGGAAAAAAAATAATTTTTATTTTCACGGCTCTGCGTTATAAACTGTAGTGAAACACTTGGGGGTTCAAAGCTCTCACAACACATCTAGATGAGTTCCTTAGGAGGTCAACTTTCCAAAATGGTGTCACTTGTGGGGGGTTTCAATGTTTAGGCACATCAGTAGCTCTCTAAACGCAACAAGGCGTTCCATCTCAATTCCTGTCAATTTTGCATTGAAAAGTCAAATGGCGCGCTCCTTCGCTTCCGAGCTCTCCCATGCGCCCAAGCAGTGGTTTACCCCCATATATGGGGTATCGGCATACTCAGGACAAATTGTACAACTTTTGGGGTCCAATTTCTCCTGTTACCCTTGGTAAAATAAAACAAATTGGTGCTGAAGTAAATTTTTTTGTGAAAAAAAGTTAAATGTTCATTTTTATTTAAACATTCCAAAAATTCCTGTGAAACACCTGAAGGGTTAATAAACTTCTTGAATGTGGTTTTGAGCACCTTGAGGGGTGTCACACTTGGTTATTTTCTATCATATAGACCCCTCAAAATGACTTCAAATGAGATGTGGTCCCTAAAAAAAATGGTGTTGTAAAAATGAGAAATTGCTGGTCAACTTTTAACCCTTATAACTCTCTAACAAAAATAAATTTTGGTTCCAAAACTGCTGATGTAAAGTAGACAAGTGGAAAATGTTACTTATTAAGTATTTTGTGTGAAATATCTCTGTGATTTAATTGCATAAAAATTCAAAGTTGGAAAATTGCAAAATTTCAAAAATTTTCGCCAAGTTTCCGTTTTTTTTTCACAAATAAACGCAGGTAATATCAAAGAAATTTTACCACTATCATGAAGTACAATATGTCACGAGAAAACAATGTCAGAATCACCGGGATCCGTTGAAGCGTTCCAGAGTTATAACCTCATAAAGGGACAGTGGTCAGAATTGTAAAAATCGGCCCGGTCAACGTGCAAACCACCCTTGGGGGAAAAGGGGTTAAACAGGTATGTACTTCAGTATGATGTCAGTTTTCTGGCTAAATTGTGGACTGTACCCCGTGGTGAATGTAATAATATTGTTATCCGTTTTATTTTTCTTACGTTTATGTTTAAGCAAAGAGTCTCTGCTAACATTCCTGACAATCGAATGGGCTCTTTCCAAACACCATTTAGGGTAACCACGGTTTTGTGATCTGCTGCAAACTTTTTTACTTTCACTATATATATATATATATATATATATATATATATATATATATATATATATATATATATATATATATATATATATATATATATATTTCAAAATCGGAACAGCATCTTATATTACCAAATTGTAGTGCAGCGTCTTCCCAACCACTGTTGAAATGGTCTTTGGTAATAGATGAAAAAAAGAAAGACAGCACAAAAAAAATAGAAAAAAGAGGGCTTTAATGCCTGAACGGCGTGGCGACGTTTCGGATATCTTTATCCTTTTTCAAGCAGTGTTAGTACAGACAAGGTGGGTATATATAGAAAACATTCATTGTATACAATTAAACATATTAAGTTATTTTGGACATCAGATCAGCAATAGTCATCTGACCAAAAAAGTGCAACAGTGCCACTGTGATAAATCTGTATCATATACATTATATATATAAAAAAGTGCCATATAGTGCACAGTGGTAAACTTTAAAAATATATTAATAAGCAATTTAATATCCTCAGGTGTCCCATGTTTGTGAAAATAGAAAAAACGCGCACTTACAAAGATAATACAGCAGGTGCTGGAGATTCCGGCGTCCTCCTGTTGTAACTGCACATGTCTATGGCAGCTGCAGTCCGGACCTAGAGCATTATGGTCCGCACCTGTGCAATAGTGCTTTGAAGTCATAAGCGCCATCTTGGAAAAGGTATATGGCCATACAGACTTCAGACAGGCAGAAAAAAAAAAAATCTGACAACTTGTATCTGTCAATAAAAATAAAAAATTGCGGGCCACAGAATACCCTGAGGAAGCGAGAAATTTTATAGTACAACTGTTAGAACTAGTATTAACCAGAAACTATTTTTTGTTTGGTGACACTTTTTATTTACAGTTGAGAGGCGTGGCCATGGGTGCCAACATGGCACCCGCGTACGCAAATATTGTCATGAGTGTTTTGGAGGAGGATGTCATCTATGTGTCCCACCACTACTGCTATGTAGCGGCGTGGTGGAGATACATAGATGACATCTTCCTAATCTGGACTGGTTCAGAGGATTCATTGGTGGAATTCCATGACTATTTAAACACAATAGACGACACTATTAAATTTACCCTGGTGCATTCGAACAATGAAATCCAATTTTTGGATGTCAATGTCAAAATTAAAAACAATCGACTTATCACCCAGTTATATACAAAGGTGACTGATAAAAATGACCTATTGCTCTTCAGTAGCCAACACCCAAGAAAAACTAAAGAATCCATCCCTTTTAGCCAACTAATTAGAACCAAGAGAATTGAGAGTGAAAAAGACTCGTTGGAAAAATCTATGGAGGGGACTCTTAGAAAATTTGTGGATAGGGGGTACCCAAAAAATTTATTGGAAGCACAAAAAAATAAAGCTGACTCTATTAAAAGGGAAGACCTTTTTCAGAAAAAATGTAAAAAGAAGGTTTCTGATCGTATACCATTGGTGACAGCCTTTTGTGAGGAAAGTAGTGGGATTTCAAATATCATACTGAAACATTGGAGTATGTTACATAAATGTTTACCACATGTAACAGAATTTTCAAAACCACCCTTGTTCTCGTACAGGCGAAACCGTACGATTGCCTCTAATTTAATAAAATCAGACATTGGTTCTTTCAAAAAATCCAATCAAACCACACTTTCTGGACAAAATAGAAGAGGTTGTTTCCCATGTCTTTCATGTGTTAATTGTACATTAATGTTAAAAGGATCCAGTTTTGTTCATCCTGTGACTCAGAAAAAATATGAGATACAACATTTTTTGACATGTGATTCAGAGTTTGTAGTTTACCTGTTGCAATGTCCTTGTTCCTTATGGTATGTCGGTGAGACAACATGTGATTTTAAAACACGGATCAATCAACACCGACATACCATAAGGAAAAAACGTATGAATCTACCAGTATCCAAACATTTTGTTGAAAAATCGCATACAGAAAAACAACTGCGTTTTCGTATCATAGATATAATTCCTGTACAGAGGAGAGGGGGTGATCGTATTCGATTACTCAAAAAAAGAGAATTGGAGTGGATCATGAAATTAAATACGCTAAAACCATATGGTCTTAATGTAGACTTCAAGATTAATCAGATTCTATAAAAGAATAGTGATAAGTTCAGCTATATCCTCATTGTTATGACAATCTTCCTGTAAAATTTTACATGGATTTTAACTTCTATTTCCCTTTTTCTTCTCTTTTCAGATGTCCCAGTTTGTGAAATTAATATTTGTTTGCAATTTATGATGTTGATTAATAGAACTTGATACACTGTGTGAAGAGATGCATTAACCCCTTCACCCCCAAGGGTGGTTTGCACGTTAATGACCGGGCCAATTTTTACAATTCTGACCACTGTCCCTTTATGAGGTTATAACTCTGGAACGCTTCAACGGATCCCAGTGATTCTGACATTGTTTTCTCGTGACATATTGTACTTCATGATAGTGGTAAAAATTCTGTGATAGTACCTGCGTTTATTTGTGAAAAAAAACGGAAATTTCGCGAAAATTTTGAAAATTTTGCAATTTTCCAACTTTGATTTTTTATGCAATTAAATCACAGAGATATGTCACACAAAATACTTAATAAGTAACATTTCCCACATGTCTACTTTACATCAGCACAATTTTGGAACCAAAATTTTTTTTTGTTAGGGAGTTATAAGGGTTAAAAGTTGACCAGCAATTTCTCATTTTTACAACACCATTTTTTTTTAGGGACCATATCTCATTTGAAGTCATTTTGAGGGGTCTATATGATAGAAAATACCCAAGTGTGACACCATACTAAAAACTGCACCCCTCAAGGTGCTCAAAACCATATTCAAGAAGTTTATTAACCCTTCTGGTGCTTCACAGGAATTTTTGGAATGTTTAAATAAAAATGAACATTTAACTTTTTTTCACAAAAAATTTACTTCAGCTCCAATTTGTTTTATTTTAGCAAGGGTAACAGGAGAAAATGGACCCCAAAAGTTGTTGTACAATTTGTCCTGAGTACGCCGATACCCCATATGTGGGGGTAAACCACTGTTTGGGCGCATGACAGAGCTCGGAAGCGAAGGAGCGCCATTTGACTTTTCAATGCAAAATTGACTGGAATTGAGATGGGACGCCATGTTGCGTTTGGGGAGCCCCTGATGTGCCTAAACATTGAAACCCCCCACAAGTGACACCATTTTGGAAAGTAGACCCCCTAAGGAACTTATCTAGATGTGTTTTGAGCGCTTTGACCCACCAAGGGCTTCACAGAAGTTTATAATGCAGAGCCGTAAAAATAAAACAAAAATTTTTTCCCACAAAAATTATTTTTTTTAGCCCCCAGTTTTGTATTTTCCCGAGGGTAGCAGGAGAAATTGGACCCCAAAATTTGTTGTCCAAGTTGTCCTGAGTGCGCTGATACCCCATATGTGGGGGGGAACCACCGTTTGGACGCATGGAAGGGCTCGGAAGGGAAGGAGCGCCATTTGGAATGCAGACTTAGATGGAATGGTCTGCAGGCGTCACATTGCGTTTGCAGAGCCCCTAATGTACCTAAACAGTAGAAGCCCCGCACAAGTGACCCCATTTTGGAAACTAGACCCCCCAAGGAACTTATCTAGATGTGTTGTAAGAACTTTGAACCCCCAAGTGTTTCACTACAGTTTATAACGCAGAGCCGTGAAAATAAAAAATCTTTTTTTTTTCCCACAAAAATTATTTTTTAGCCCCCAGTTTTGTATTTTCCCAGGGGTAACAGGAGAAATTGGACCCCAAAGGTTGTTGTCCTATTTGTCCTGAGTACGCTGATACCCCATATGTTGGGGTAAACCCCTGTTTGGGCACACGGGAGAGCTCGGAAGGGAAGGAGCACTGTTTTACTTTTTCAACGCAGAATTGGCTGGAATTGAGATCGGACGCCATGTCGCGTTTGGAGAGCCCCTGATGTGCCGAAACAGTGGAAAACCCCCAATTATAACTGAAACCCTAATCCAAACACACCCCTAACCCTAATCCCAACAGTAACCCTAACCACACCTCTAACCCTGACACACCCCTAACCCCAACCCTATTCCCAACCGTAAATGTAATCTAAACCCTAACCGTAACTTTAGCCCCAACCCTAACCCTAACTTTAGCCCCAACCCTAGCCCCAACCCTAACCCTAACCCTAGCCCTAATGGGAAAATGGAAATAAATACATTTTTTTTATTTTTCCCTAACTAAGGGGGTGATGAAGGGGGGTTTGATTTACTTTTATAGCGAGTTTTTTAGCGGATTTTTATGATTGGCAGCCGTCACACACTGAAAAACGCTTTTTATATTACAAAAAATATTTTTTTGCGTTACCACATTTTGAGAGCTATAAATTTTCCATATTTTGGTCCACAGAGTCATGTGAGGTCTTGTTTTTTGCGGGACGAGTTGACGTTTTTATTGGTAACATTTTTGGGCACGTCACATTTTTTGATCGCTTTTTATTCCGATTTTTGTGAGGCAGAATGACCAAAAACCAGCTATTCATGAATTTCTTTTGGGGGAGGCGTTTATACCGTTCCGCGTTTGGTAAAATTGATAAAGCAGTTTTATTCTTCGGGTCAGTACGATTACAGCGATACCTCATTTATATTATTTTTTTATGTTTTGGCGCTTTTATACGATAAAAACTATTTTATGGAAAAAATAATTATTTTTGCATCGCTTTATTCTCAGGACTATAACTTTTTTATTTTTTTGCTGATCATGCTGTATGGCGGCTCGTTATTAGCGGGACAAGATGACGCTTTCAGCGGTACCATGGTTATTTATATCTGTCTTTTTGATCGCGTGTTATTCCACTTTTTGTTCGGCGGTATGATAATAAAGCGTTGTTTTTTGCCTCGTTTTTTTTTTTTTTTCTTACGGTGTTTACTGAAGGGGTAAACTAGTGGGCCAGTTTTATAGGTCGGGTCGTTACGGACGCGGCGATACTAAATATGTGTACTTTTATTGTTTTTTTTTATTATTTAGATAAAGAAATGTATTTATGGGCATAATATATATATTTTTTTTCATTATTTTGGAATATTTTTTTTTTTTTTTTTACACATTTGGAAAATTTTTTTTTAACTTTTTTACTTTGACCCAGGGGGGGACAATACAGATCGATGATCTGCCAGTTTGCATAGCACTCTGACAGATCACCGATCTGAGAGAAGCGCAGGCTGCTTCACAGTGCCTGCTCTGAGCAGGCTTCTGTGAAGCCACCTCCCTCCCTGTAGGACCCGGATCCGCAGCCATCTTGGATCCGGGTCTGGAGCAGGCAGGGAGGGAGGTAAGACCCTCGCAGCAACGCGATCACATCGCGTTGCTGCGGGGGGCTCAGGGAAGCCCGCAGGGAGCCCCCTCCCTGCGCGATGCTTCCCTGCACCGCCGGCACATCGCGATCATGTTTGATCGCGGTGTGTCGGGGGTTAATGTGCCGGGAGCGGTCCGTGACCGCTCCTGGCACATAGTGCCGGATGTCAGCTGCGATAGGCAGCTGACACCCGGCCGCGATCGGCCGCGCTCCCCCCGTGAGCGCCGCCGATCGCGCTGGACGTACTATCCCGTCCGTGGTCATGGGGGCCCACCCCACCTCGACGGGATAGTACGTCCGATGTCAGAAAGGGGTTAAATAATATTTGAGATTACACTCATTGTTCGTTATTTATTATTTTTAAAAAAACCGTGGCTGTATACAATTGGTTATTTGGTGTGTATGCCGGATGTGATTGACATATGGTGGGATTTCCGCCTCCCATGTGTCTCTCTTTCCCTGTTTTGGTTTCTGACCCCTCATTTACCTATGGGGAGTTTTTGGGACTTTAAGACACCATACATAGAGCTTATGCCTGAACCAATTATGTCCACTATAAATGCTATGAAATAAATGAGTATAACCCTCCATTCATGGCTTTATAGCGATATTTGTCCTTTAATAAGTGACAAAAAAACTCAATCATTTTTTTAGTTTGTTATATTATGCACTCTCTCCTACATATTGCTATTGCTTATATTATAATGCTGCACAGATACAAGTTGTCAGATTATTTTTTTTCTGCCTGTCTGAAGTCTGTATGGCCATATACCTTTTCCAAGATGGCGCTTATGACTTCAAAGCACTATTGCACAGGTGCGGACCATAATGCTCTAGGTCCGGACTGCAGCTGCCATAGACATGTGCAGTTACAACAGGAGGACGCCGGAATCTCCAGCACCTGCTGTATTATCTTTGTAAGTGCGCGTTTTTTCTATTTTCACAAACATGGGACACCTGAGGATATTAAATTGCTTATTAATATATTTTTAAAGTTTACCACTGTGCACTATATGGCACTTTTTTATATATATAATGTATATGATACAGATTTATCACAGTGGCACTATTGCACTTTTTTGGTCAGATGACTATTGCTGATCTGATGTCCAAAATAACTTAATATGTTTAATTGTATACAATGAATGTTTTCTATATATACCCACCTTGTCTGTACAAACACTGCTTGAAAAAGGATAAAGATATCCGAAACGTCGCCACGCCGTTCAGGCATTAAAGCCCTCTTTTTTCTATTTTTTTTGTGCTGTCTTTCTTTTTTTCATCTATTACCAAAGACCATTTCAACAGTGGTTGGGAAGACGCTGCACTACAATTTGGTAATATAAGATGCTGTTCCGATTTTGAAATATATATATATATATATATATATATATATATATATATATATATATAAAATCAGAACTATTGTGTTTAGTCCTGATGAGTTCACCCACAGGAAGGTTTCTAACGTGTGGGGGATGGCAAGATGTAGCTGCCAGTAAACTGTTTGAAGCAGTTGATTTTCGGTAAGGGAGTACCAATACCCTGTTCTCCTCAATACTAGCAACAAATGTTACATCTAAAAAATCAATCTGTGACTTCTCAGGAAAACCAGTAAACTGGAGTTTATAATCATTATTGTTTAAATATTCGAGAAAAGATTGGCCATCATCCTCCATATTTTAAAAACACAAAGACCAGATCATCAATATATCTTCCCATGCACACCAGATTATCTCTGAATGGATTTGAAGATATATAGATAAAATTATCTTCCCAGGTTGCCATTACAATATTAGCGAGTGAAGGGGAGAATTTTGCTCCCATACTTTCACAATTAGTCTGCAAAAAATACCTATTGTCAAACATGCAATAATTATGACTCACGAGGAATTTAGTTGCTTCAAATAAAAAAATCACATAAAACCTCCGAATAACTGCTATATTTCCTGAGATAGAAGGATAAACATTTGAGAGCTACATTGTGGGGAATAGAAGGATACAGACTAATTACATTACACGAAAACTATGTGAAACCAGCCTCCCACTTAAAAGCATGCATCATGGTAACCACTGCCTTCATGTCACGTATATGGCTAGGAGTCAAAGACTCTAGTGGCTGGAGATGTGCATCCAACCACTCACCCAGCCTTTTACCCAGTGCACCCAGTGTACGGAAGTACATACTATTTTGCGACAAGATACAATTCTCAGAAACATCTTGGATAATCACATGGTCCGATTTGTGCCAAAAAGAGAAACTACATTAAAAAAACCTTTTGTCTCCCAGCTTATTTGTGGATGTAGAATGAGACCAAAGGAAAAACTGGGTTAGGGCCGTTGGTTTCCACAAATGTGGAGTGAACGTGTACAAATGTTGCCAGTATGCTACAAAAGATAAAAAATTGGCCTCTTTTACAAACAAAAAAGAGTTTCCAATACGTAGTTTTATAAATTGCAATACGGCCAATGTTATTTATCTAATTCAATGCAATATTAGTCAACTTCAATATGTGGGTTGTACCATGAACCCTCTGAAAAAAGGCATTCATAAACATTTATCCGATGCTGTTAATTTGCCTCCAGCAGGTTTCTCTGCAGTTTCACGACATTTCGCCAATAAGCATAATGGGGATCTAAAATCTTTTTCCTTCAAAGCAATAGAGAAAGTGTCTAAGCCCGTTAGGGAGGGCAACTTACATGAAAAAAATCCGCTACGCGAGACCGTAAGTCATCTCCGGTCATTTACTATTGATGCTGCATGACCCGTTTTGCCAAAGGAAAGGAAGTTGCCTAATAATTAAGCACACCTTACATACGGTTTTGATGTCATTAGACAACACCCTCCTCATTACAGAGATGCACATCACCTGATTTACTTAATTGGTAGTTGGCTCTCAAGCCTGAACAGCTTGGAGTAGGACAGCATGTATACAAAGGATCATGTGATCAAAATACAATTTGCCTAATAATTCTGTACACAGTGTATAAATAAATAAATAAATATATGTGTGTGTGTGTGTGTGTGTGTGTGTGTGTGTGTGTGTGTGTGTGTGTGTGTGTGTGTGTGTCACGGACATAAATATATATATGGATATATATATATGTTCTGTATATATATATTATATGTCCATTTTGCAAGCCGGGGAGAGAATTTCGCCATACAGATGTCACATGGATGCTTAGATGCGAGAAAATCGCATCCTCGCATTGCACATGGATGACATACGGATCATTGTTCAGGGAACATTCTTCGATTCTCATCCGTGTAAAACGGACCAATTTGTTATACTTTGTGTGTAACTCGAGCCTTAGATGTATGCCCATGTTTTTACACATGCACTTTACCAGTCTTTACTGTATTCATCTATTTACTCATATATAAAAATATATATTTTTGCACCATAAACATTTAATATGGAGTTAATTTAAGAATAGTCATTTTACATTTTGTGCACTTGTTACTTTAACTTATCTATGATCGCATTCATTGAGGACTTATACTGTTAGGCTACTTTCACACATAAGGTTTTTACCGTCAGGCACAATCCGGCCGGCTTTGAAGAAAAAATACGTTTTTTTTCCCGCCGGATCTGTTTTTTTCTCATAGAGTTGTATTAGCGCCGGATTGCGCATGATGGCCACACGTTTCATCCGTTTTTTGCCGGTTCCATCAAAAAATAGTTTTCCGGCGGCCGGAGAAAACTTCCAGAGGAACATTTTTTCTGTTCGGCAAAAAATTGCCCAGCGACGGTTCCAGCGATAAACGGATGAAACTGAGATGTGAAATGATCAATCCGGCCGCCAAATCTGTTTTTTTCATGCATTCTCTATAGAAATCATGCACATTATCCGTTCTGGGGTCTCTTTCTCTCTCTCTGGAACAGGAAGTTATCCCCAGGTTAAAAACAAAAACCGGATCCAACAGAAAAACTGATCCGTCGCATCAGTTTTTCACTATTTGCGACAAATCCGTTTTTTTTCAAAATTTTGCCGGATTGTGCCTGAAACAAAAAACCTAATGTGAGAAAGTAGCCTTCCTCTCTTCTACCTCTATATTCACCCAGTGATACATTGCAGTGAATTATATCTCTTCAGCTGATTATGTGCTCAATACATGGCCTCATCATACCTTGTCAATTTATTCTGTGATATTGTATTATAGCTAAAGTGGATATATTCGTAGTAAACATTTGCTTATTTTTAGTGTAACTGGTTTGGGGCTGGGATTCACTCTGTATGTGTATTATTCCCCTATTTTACTACTATGTTTACTGGCTTTTAGAAATGGTCTACAAATAAAATTAGCATAATTTAATATTTGGGTTTCCCAGTCTTCTCTTTGGTTATTATTTATTGTGGAAGTACCCACTTCAAATACTTTTTGGTCACATATAGGTATTGTTTGTATAAACAGGAATTATCTTGTCCCTGCTTTTATCATCCTCCTTTTCAACTCCTGACTCAGCTGCTTCCTCCTCCCTCTGGCATAGACTATTGCAGTCACTCATGACTTGTGCAGACATAACTGATCTCCTGTTTCTACATAGCACTTCCAAGGATTCATCTAGTCAGTTTTAACAGTTCTTAATTTTTGATGTCACAGACCTAATGGAAAACAGAAAAATTAACTGGCTACAAAGGCAAAATGTGCAATGCAATTCTAAGTACACAGTGCTATATAATAATATGCTGTATATAAGATCCCAACCCGACCTGTAAGACATGAAAAAGACCTTTTATTATAATTACCTGCGGGGCAGTCTGTTTCAAGGGGTGTCGCTGGTCTGGTGCCTGCCTTCTTCTTTCAATGCAATTATCCTTCTTGCATTCTGTGGATGACTTTTCTCTAAGTCAGGACCCATCATCCACAAGTCTCTCTGACATCGCACTTCAGGCAAGGTCAGAGCAAAGTACTGCAATGCACAGGGAAAGGTCAAAGAGCCCATTCACATGCGCACTATAGTAATTTACTCTGCCCTAGTCAGGGCAGAGAAGGACACCTGCGCAGGAGAGCAATGCCAGCAATCGCTTGTGCTATATTTGGCAATACCACAGCATCATTGCGTATTAACAAAAATCACGGTGTCCTTTGACGCCCCTCCACGGGCAGAGTTTCAAGAGAGTTCCATAGTGGCAAGCATAGAGGTCTTTAAACAGACCCCCTGCTGTCGTAGCAACCAATCATCAACTCCTGATCACATAACAAGTGAGTATACAATGAAGCCTCCTGCACGCTGTTAATGCCGCTGTCAGAGTTTGACGGTGGCATTTAACAGGTTAACAACTGCAGTTGGCGCTTCGTGCCACCCGTGATTTTAAGAGGCAGGTATTGGCTGTGACACACAGCCATTGACTACAGAGCATGGGGCAAGCTCGCCCTTTGAGTCTGCTCTATACACTAGTCTCCGACTTGCGCCGTACATGAATGGCGGATGTTGTGAATGGACTAAAGTTTAATGTGTGCAGAAAAAAAGGAGCCTGTAAAAGCTAAATGGTGCCAAATTAGTAGAAAAAAAGAAAAAACAACACATCCAAAATTGATTTTCAGCATAAAATACAAACATAAATTGGCCTCAAAAGGTGGCCAACTCCTTTAAAATGGTCTGCCTGTCAAACAGGCTATTAAACAACTGAAAATCATTAAATATTTAACAAATTGACAGTAGTTTAATCCTGTAAACTGGTTCATGTAAACCTACCTTTACTTTTTATTTTAGTTTTGGTTTCTGTGGATCTCAGAAAAATTACAGCATGCAAGGAGGGAGAGCATCACAACCTGGCAAAATAATGGATCAGATCTAACCTAGAAGAGATTTCCGAATTTTCGTTTCACCCCCCATAGGTGCTTCATGTTTGAAAACTGTATAATAAGGAATGACTACTTTTGAACCTTAATAAATAAATCACATTGTTTTGATAGACTGTGAGCCCCATTGGGGCCCGTGATGATAATGAGTGCAAACTGTAAAGTGCTGCGGAACATCATGTTGGAGGTATGTAAAGAGATTATTATTATTATTATTTTTATTATTATTATTATTATTATTATTAATAAAGATACTTAAAAATCGAAAAAAACAAACCTGAAATGTCTTTTTCATTTTTTTTTTGTCGAGATTATTGCCAGACACACCCAGAAAATCAAGACTTGAATTGGAGATGTTTTCTGTCGGATTTCCAAATTGGTCCGTTACTAGTAACTCTGTAAATTGTACAAAAGAAAATGTAAATGATAATATGCAAATGTAGGAAGCAGGAACATTACATCTGTGTGCAAGAGTTTCTATATTAGCTAATTCTGCACAAAGGACACTATTAAGGTCGTGTAGAATGTGCTCCTACATGGCTCCCAACCCAGGAATACTCAAAATGAATAGAAACTAAGAATAGCACACTGTCTCAACTCCAGCTTCTATAGACTATTTTTTTAAATAAAAAAAATTCTGCATTAAAATTTTGAACAGATCACTTACCAATTTCACTCTTTAGCTCTTCACCCATGCGGACAACATTGTCTCCTTTTAACTTGCATTTCAAATGTTTTGGTTCATCAGGAATAGGTCTGAAAGCATTTATATAAAACTCCATATTACTAAACACTGAAAGGACAGTCAGACTGTAGGGCAAGGGTCCCCAACCTGTAGCTCAGGAGCCACATGTGGCTTGCGGCTGTCTGCCAGCTTGGTGCATTAGCTCCAGGTCTAGCAAACAGGTATGAAGAGCACATCTGAAAATGATGAGTAGCTATGCACAGAAGAGCAATCTGGATGCACATACGGTATACTGGTCTTAGGGGTTTAGAGATGATTTAAGTATGGTACGCTGGTGGATGATACTACCTGCAGGAGGGGCTCGAAGCTGGATGTGACAGTGTGTTGGGAGTGCTTGATGATAGAATACGGAGAGTACTGTGGAAAGCCATGGATCTCAGTGTACTGCTTTGGAGTGATTTCTGTTGAAAAGCTTCAGTTATCATTATACCCGTAATGGGGACTTTGGTTGACACTACTTTGAGGGGGACAGGAGCAGGTCCGAAAAGCTGGAGACCTCTGCTGTAGGGGGGGACACTCGTTTAACATAAATAGAATCACTCAATTGTCAATTTATTCATGCATTTCCAGGAGGAATTAAAGGGAACTTGTCACTGGAAAAAATGCTATTAACCTGCAGACATGGTGTTAATAGCATTATTAACCTACCTGGCGCCCGCACTTAGCCGAACGCTGCGGGGAGAAAAACTTTATTCCACCCGGCAGCGGCGCTCTGTATTCTAAGAATACAGGGAGACGGCTATAACCGTGTCCCCAGTACTGACTGACAGCTGGCCTTAAGGCAGTGCCAGTCAATGTGAGGGCACAGTTATAGCTGCTGCTCTCTATACTCAGAGTGGTGATTAAACCAGTGCCGCCCCGTGACTGAAATCTGAAAGCTGCCGAGGGGTATAAAGTTAATTTTCTCCCAGCAGGGTTCGGGTAAGTGCGGGTGCCGGGCAGGATAATATCGCTATTAACCTGCAGATACTATATCTGCTGGTTTATAGTGGGTTTTTTTTTCTGGTGACAGGTCCCCTTTAAAGGGAAAATGAAAGCGAATACATACAGCCTGATCACCAGACATCATGTAGCAGACACTGGCTGTATGATTTCAGGCATATAGGTTTGACACAAACGTTGCTGACTCACACAACTACTACTCACTTATTGCCAGAACCCACTGGGACAGCGGCAAGGTTAAAAGTCAATATAGTGTCTTAAGATTTCATGCAAAAGCCATCGCAATGGTACACGTTCATACTCCAAATACATATTATTAACCTGAATAATGATGGTAAGGAAGACAACTATACATCTTTCACATTGTTCACACTGGTACAAAACAACAGTTTCTTTCATTTCTGCCTCATTGGAGAATTGGAACTTTTCTCTAAACTGCTCCCAAACCTTGTGAGTATGAAGTGTTTGGCAGCAAACTTAATTCTATCCAGGCTCTGATACAGTTGTGGTCAAAAGTTTACATACCCCAGCAGAATTTTTGCACGCAAATCAGCACAGAGACAAGCCTCAAAACTTCTGGAACAAGGTAATTTGGAGCGATGAGACCAAAATTTAACTTTTTGGCCACAACCATAAACGTTACATTTGGAGAGAGGTCAACAAAGCCTATGATGAAAGGCAGTCCAACTGTAAAGCACGGGGGTGGATAGCTGATGTTTTGGGGAAGCCATTTACTGTCAAACTACTGTTTTCTCTATTTAAATCATAATGACAACCCAAAACATCCAAATGAATCTGATCAATAGTTTACAAACCCCATTTCTTAATACCGTGTATTGCCACCTCTAACATCAATGACAGCTTGAATTATTTTGTGGATGAGGTTCTTTATTTTCTCAGATGGTAAAGCTGCCCAGTCTTCTTGGCAAAAAAAGCCTACAGTTCCTGTAAATTCCTGGGCTTTCTAGCATGAACTGCGCGCTTGAGATCTCGCCAGAGTGGCTCAATGAAATTGAGGTCAGGAGACTGAGATGGCCACTCCAGAACCTTCACTTTGTTCAGCTGTAGCCAATGACAGGTTGACTTGGCCTTGTGTTTTGGACTGTTGTTACGTTGGAAAGTCCAAGTACGTCCCATGTGCAGCTACCGGGCTGATGACTGCAAATTTTAATCCTGTATTTGATGATATCATGCTGTATTCATCATTCCTTCAACTTTTACCAAGTTTCCTGTGCATTTGTAGCTCACATATCCCCAAAGCATGAGCGATCCACCCCCGTGCTTTACAGTAGGACTGGTGTTCCATTCATCATAGGCTTTGTTGACCTCTCTCCAAATTTAACGTTTATGATCGTGGCTAAAAAGTTTGGTCTCATCACTCCAAATTACCTTGTTCAGAAGTTTTGAGGTTTGTGTCTGTGCTGTTTTGTGTACTGAAGGCGAGATATTAGTGGCATTTGCGCAGTAATGGCTTTCTTCTGACAACTCGACCATGCAGCCCATTTTTCTAGTGCCTCCTTATTGTGCATCTTGAAAGAGCCACACTGCTAGTTTTCAGAGAGTCCAGTATTTCAGCTGATGTTATTTGTGGGTTTTTCTTTGCATCTCGAACAATTTTCCTGGCAGTTGTGGATGACATTTTTGTTGGCCTACCTGACCATGGTTTTGTTTTTACAGAGCCCCTGATTTTCCATTTGTTAATCACTGTTTGACCACTGCTGACTAGTATTATCAATTGCTTGGATATCTTTTTGTATCCTTTTCCTGTTTTCTACAGTTCAACTATCTTTTCAAGTAGATCCTTTGACAATTCTTTTGCTATCCCCATGACTCACAATCCAGAAACGTCAGTGGCTGGATGAAAGATGCAAGAGTCTGTCTGGATCCCAGAAACTCATTCAGCTTTTATGCAAACACTGATTACAAGCAAACACGTCACAGGTGAGGATGTTACCTTTAGTAGCCATTCAGACCATTTGTGTCAACTTCTGTGCATGTTATCAGTCCAAAATCACCAGGGTATGTGAACTTTTGATCAGGGTCTTTTGGATGCTTTGGGTTGTTGTCATGATTTAAAAAAGAGAAACCACAGTAGTTTGACAATAAATGGCTTCACCCAACCACTAACCATGAGTGAAGAAAATGTTTTGGTGTTATCATTCATATTCCCTAAAAAAAAAAAAAAAAAAAAGCCCAAGAAAGCAAAAAATTCTGCTGGGGTATGTAAACTTTTGAGCACAACTGTAAATGTAAATCTTGTTATGACTATATAATTACTTTCACCATCCTACCAACTACAGCTTTTGGAAAAACAACAGTGCTTCGGTCTTTGAGCAAAAAAAAGATTCTGGTGCTTGTTACGCCAGTCATATGCTAAAGTTTTGTGACTTCCATATTCCAAGAAAGGTAAGAAAACTATATGATAGATTTGCATCAAATAGTTGACATCCAGCACCTCTTTGGACGAATGATCCCAGGAAATCCAAAGTTTCTTAAAACATCTATTTATGTATGGCATAGACTTCCTAACAGACATTCAGATGCAACTCCATGATTAAGACCTGCCTGGGTCGAAACATTTTGGTTTCTATGCCTTTTTTAAAATCATGAGTGCATATAAACTGCCTGACCTTTTTTGTTACCTGTTTTTAATATGAAGAAATAAATAGATGTTTTAAGAAACCTTGGATTTCCTGGGATCATTCATCCAAAGAAGTGCTGGATGTCAACTATTTGATGCATATCAACCTTCACCCAGTGGATCCATGCAGCCTGGAGGACATATTAACCAGAGGAGGAGGTGAGGTAACAATCTCATTTTTTTATTATATATATATATATATATATATATATATATATATATATATATATAATGATAGATTTCCTTCAAAGGTTTCTTTGTTTAAACAATGCATAGCTCAATTGAATGTAGTAAAGTCAGGATAACAAAGGGAGTGAGTGAACCACACATCATCTCACATACTAAGTGAACAATACACGATATTATGGGTAAGAACTGAATTGGTTTTATTTTCTGCGGGTTTTTTTTGCTCCCTTAAAGTGATGCACACCTTATCTATTTTTAGTGGTGGTGTACAAACCTTTTTTCACTTACTCTTTATCTATGTGGTCTATGGCAGGGGTGTCAAACTGCATTCCTTGAGGGCCGCAAACAGGTCATGTTTTCAGGATTTCCTTGTATTGCACGGGTGATAATTTAACCACCTGCACAGATAATGATTCCTGCTCCTTGTGCAATGCTAAGGAAATCTTGAAAACACGCATGGTTTGAGGCCCTCGAGGAATGCAGTTTGACACCCCTGGTCTATGGACTGTTACTTGTTACTGTATGGGAGTAATCACTGCATGAGCAATGGCACTTTATATGACTTGCTGCTATTTCTCGGTTTTCCCCATCCATTAGACTTTTTTTTGGGACCATATGCTTTACACCTGTGTCACTCAACTATCCACGTTGTCTTTTTATGTGATTTGTGTAATTACTGAGTGAACCACACTCCGTCCACATACTGAGTTTACCACACTCTGTCCACATACTGAGTGAACCACACGCCGTCCACACACGGAGTGAACCACACGCCGTCCACACACGGAGTGAACCACACGCCATCCACACACGGAGTGAACCACACGCCGTCCACACACGGAGTGAACCACATGCCGTCCACATAACTGAGTGAACCACACGCCGTCCACATAACTGAGTGAACCACACGCCGTCCACATAACTGAGTGAACCACACGCCGTCCACATACTGAGTGAACCACACGCCATCCACATAACTGAGTGAACCACACAACGTCCACATACTGAGTGAAACACACGCCATCCACATACTGAGTGAACCACACAACGTTCACATACTGAGTGAACCACACGTCATCCACATACTGAGTGAACCATACACCATTCATGTACAGTATACATTTTTCAGTAACAAAAATATATTCAAAATGGAAAACATACTTCACAGTGAATGCACTCTCCAAAGAAACCGTGTCGCCATGAAAAGTCACTTGGCAATACTGAATGTTAGTAACTGAAGATGGCACCTCAACATCAGGTAACATTCCGTTCATCAGTCTCTCAATCGAAGTCTTTGGGGTCCAATTAACCTGTTGATAAATTAGACCAGAGCGCAAAATCATTCTGTTTAAACCGGAAGTATGTCACATCAGTATTTCCTAGCTTCACCATTCAAATACATATAATGTAGAAAACAGTTTTGATCCTTATGTTTTATCACAATGCTAATAACATCATAAAAACATTCAAACTTGTGACCTCAAGCAGATAGTCTTATGCTCAATTTTAAGCAGAGGTGTTGTAGTTGATCACCTCTTCCCTGCAAGAGATACATACACACACACACACACACACATTCATTTACCGTATATACTCGAGTATAGTCCGACCCAAGTATAAGCCGACCCCCCTAATTTTGGCACAAAAAAACAGGGAAAACTTATTGACTCGAGAATAAGCCTAGGGTGGAAAATGCAGCAGCAACCGGTGAATGTCAAAAATAAAAATAGATACCAATAAAAAATTAATTGAGACATCAGTAGGTTAAGTGCTTTTGAATATCCATATTGAATCTGGAGCCCCATATAATGCTCCATACAGTTCATGATGGGCCCCATAAGATGCTCCATAGAAAATACGCCCCATATAATGCTGCACAAAGGTTAATAATGGCCCCATAGGATGCTCTATAGAAACATTTGCCCCATACAATGCTGCATAAAGGTTGATGGTCCCATAAGATTCTCCACACATTATGCCCCATAAGATGATCCACACATTATGCCCCATAAGATGATCCACACATTATGCCCCATAAGATGATCCACACATTATGCCCCATAAGATGATCCACACATTATGCCCCATACATTGTGGCCCCATAGATGCTCCACACATTGTGGCCCCATAGATGCTCCACACATTGTGGCCCCATAGATGCTCCACACATTGTGGCCCCATAGATGCTCCACACATTGTGGCCCCATAGATGCTCCACACATTGTGGCCCCATAGATGCTCCACACATTGTGGCCCCATAGATGCTCCATACATTGTGTCCCCATAGATGCTCCATACATTGTGGCCCCATAGATGCTCCACACATTGTGGCCCCATAGATGCTCCACACATTGTGGCCCCATAGATGCTCAACACATTATGGCCCCATAGATGCTCAACACATGGTGGCCCCATAGATGCTCCACACATGGTGGCCCCATAGATGCTCCACACATTATGCCCCATATGATGTTGCTGCAATTAAAATTAAAAAAAAAAATCACACACTTACCTCTCTTCGCTCAGGCCCCCGGCACTTGCGAGTCACCTTCCACGTTCCATCGCTGCGCGCTGCTCTGTCTTCCATCCTCCGCACTGACTGTTCAGGCAGAGGGCAGCGCACACACTAATCGCGTCATCGCGCCCTCTGACCTGTACAGTGCAGAGGAGGATGGAAGAGAGAGCAGCGCGCAGCGATGGAACGAGGATGGTGACTATCACGCAATGCTCACCTCCCCCATATACTCACCTGCTCCCGGACGGTCCCTGGCAGCGTCTCACTGTCAGATGGTCTCCGGGAGCCGGCGGCATCTTCCTGTGTTCAGCGGTCACGTATCGCTCGTTAAAGTAATGAATATGCGTGCATATTCATTACTTTAATGAGCGGTAGCACGCTCGGGTGTCCTCTGAGTATTTGTAAATGCTCGGAGATTTAGTTTTCCTTGCAGAAGCTGAATGATTTACATCTATTAGGCAGCTTGATTACATGTGGGGTTTCCCTAGCAACCAGGCAACCCCCACATGTACTTATGCTGGCTAACAGATGTAAATCATTCAGCTGCGGCGCTAAAAACTAAATCTCCGAGCACTTACAAATACTCGGAGGACACCCGAGCATGCTCGGGAAATCTCGAGTAACGAGTATATTTGCTAATCACTAATACTAATTATTGATATGGTTTCAATCAGTTTAATAGATAATATATACAGTATATCCTTACTTTCAGGGAAGCTAGCAAAAGTTTATTGAAACTTTAATTGCCCATTTAAACAAAGGAATTTAAATGATCAGTCATTTGTTTATCTACTAACAAAGGACTTTTCATTCAAGGATGAGAGCAACTAAGTAGATTGGATGTGTCAACTTTCCCAGGGATGTCACCTGGTGAAATCTTATCTATTTGGTTTACTGGGGTTTCACACTGGCATACCATGATAGATCAAAGTCTTTAGCATGGTTTCAATAGACAGTTTTAACATATAAGAGAGGGACACAGACACACAGCAGGGATTGAAGATGTGACATACAGAGACAGAGGCTCATGGACTTCTACATTGATGAATAATGCTTGTTTTAATGCACATGTATTTTACTTTATTGCTTTTAGTGACTGTTTATTTCCTATCATTTATTAACTAAATTCAATTTTGTTTCCTCAATTCTGGTATAAGCATTTCTTATTCATCACAATCCTTTGAATCTGTTACAAAACAGCACCGAATATTGCCGGAGCTCGAGTAAGATGCTTGAGTCCCTGCCCCGCATGTTTTGCAGCTGTTAGACACCCAAAAAAACATGCAGTGATCCGTGATAAAAGCAAAAGAGGGGAGAAGCCAGCACTGCTTATGGTCAGAACGCAATACATAAAGTGCACATGCAAATACTAATTTCTAACTGTATTTAAAAATGAGACATTTAGCAAACAATTGATCAATTCTTTGAGATACCCCGCCACGTCACGGCATTCTCATAATGGGGCAGTCCTACTCTACTTTTTTTATATTCGCTGTGCCATAAAGGCCTCCTAAAAAGCAAGACCACATTAAATGCAAGCTGTACCTGAAGCATTTCTGAATCACTCCCATGGTGCCAGAAAGGGCAAGTGCAGATAAAGGTTGACCAGGTCCAGTCATAGACATTTCAGGTTTAACCCCCAAACTGCCCAACCAGCACCACGGATAAAGGGTGAGACAGGCTGAGACACAGGTGCACAATAAAACAGAGCCTAGGGCAGGGCAGGGCTGCTGTGTGTGTGTACAGCAGCCTAGCAATCACAGTGAACACCGAAAGAATGGCGTACATAACCCAGCGTGCGCGGCAACAGTGGTGGTCAGCCACATACCAATGTAAAAGCAAAAGAGGGGAGAAGCCAGCACTGCTTATGGTCAGAACGCAAAACAAAGTGCACATGCACATACTAATTTCTAACTGTATTTCAAAATGAGACATTTAGCAAACAGTTGATCAATTCTTTGAGCTACCCCGCCACGTCACGGCATTCTCATAATGGGGCAGTCCTACTCTACATTTTTTATATTCGCTGTGCCATAGAGGCCTCCTAAAAAGCAAGACCACATTAAATGCAAGCTGTACCTGAAGCATTTCTGAATCACTCCCATGGTGCCAGAAAGGGCAAGCGCAGATAAAGGTTGACCAGGTCCAGTCATAGACATTTCAGGTTTAACCCCCACACTGCCCAACCAGCACCACGGATAAAGGGTGAGACAGGCTGCGACACGGGTGCACAATTAAACAGAGCCTAGGGCAGTGTGGGGGTTCTGACCATAAGCAGTGCTGGCTTCTCCTCTCTTTTGCTTTTACATTGATCCGTGATACTTGGTTCCGTGCATACTAGAGCACCTGATGCGAAGTTGAGTAGTAAGCACTTGAGCTCAACACTAGCCTTTCGTCTTCTTTTTTTTTTTTTTACCCCAGTTGTAACCCGAACACCAATTCCAACACCGACCCTAACACACCCATGACCCTAACACAACCCTAAGCTCATTTGCAGAGAATGGAAAAAATAAAAAATATATATTTTACAATTTTTATCTAACTCAGGGGGTGATAAAGGGGATTTGATTTACTATTTTTTGCTTTTGATCACTGTGATCAGGTCTGTTACAGTGATCAAAAGGAACCAATAAGAAAAAATTTCCTATTGTTGCCGCTACCAACCGGCAGATCCCGGCAGGCGCACTGCGCATGCGCCCGCCATTTTCTTCCACGAAGAGAACGTCGGGCCGGAAGAATGATCAGGAGGCGCCGGAGGGCATCATTTCACTCTCTTTTGATGTATATCATGTCAGAAGAGAGAAATCATTGAAAGAGCAGGTACACTGTTTTATTTGCGATTACAGTTATTCACTGAATAACGGTGATCACATAATCGGACACTGGAAAATCCGGCCTTGATCATGATCATGGTAGCCGAAACCCCAGAGATTTTCTGACACTGGAGGGAACTACAGCCTTATGCTCGATCACCGTTTTAAAAAGGCAACGAGGGAATCAGTACACTTAGTGGCTGCTGTTTTATCGGCGGTCGCTAAGGGGTTAATAGCCTACACAGGTAGACCAAAATAAATGAATTGCACTGAACCAATCTGTAAAACATCGCTCAATGTGTAAAGGCTGCCATGGGTCTCGGCAGTGCAGTTGTGGTTTATACAGTACAAGTACACTGTGCAAAAGATCATTTCATCTAATGAACGAGCAAAATGCTCCATGATCGGCAACCTGTATTTCACTGCAAGAGAATCCTGAAACCAGTCCTTTTAAGGATACTTATTCAAGACTATATTTCAGTGTAAATTCAGCTAAAATTTCTAAACATTATGAGCAATAGACTGGGACCTCCATCTGTTATATTAAAGGCATGTTCCCACCTCCAAGATCCATATCCCAATATGTAGTGGAGTAATAATAATATTCCCAAATAACTCCAATTAGAAATGTAGTATTGTTCTTCTGATAAGCTATGTAGCTTATCCTAAGTACAGGGCATTGCAATAACTGAGGTATCCATTGTTAGTTAGTGCTCATTACTACAGATGAGTGAATATGTTCGGGCCTCTCCTTATTCGGCAAGCTATAGCGGTTACCGAATAAGCTGCAGAGAGAACCCGGATCGCACCTCCTGATCAGCTGCCCGACACAGCAGCTGCATGTGCCGCTGCTGTTTCAGTCACAACACATGCATGGAGAGCCCAACAAACAGGCTCTCCATGCATGTGTTGTGACTGAAACAGCCGCGACACATGCAGCTGCAGCGCCAGACAACTGATCAGCAGTAGTGGTCCAGGTATCCAGGTTCCCTCTGCAGCTTAATCGGTAAGAGCTATAGCTTGCCGAATAAGGAGAGACCCGAACATATTTGCTCATCTCTACTCATTACCATGTACTTAACCCCTTAAGCCCCGAGGGTGGTTTGCACGTTAATGACCGGGCCAATTTTTACAATTCTGACCACTGTCCCTTTATGAGGCTATAACTCTGGAACGCTTTGACGGATCTTGGCGATTCTGACATTGTTTTCTCGTGACATATTGTACTTCATGTTAGTGGTAAAATTTATTCGATATAACTTGCGTTTATTTGTGAAAAAAAGGAAATTTGGCGAAAATTTTGAAAATTTCGCAATTTTCCAACTTTGAATTTTTATGCCCTTAAATCACAGACATATGTCACGCAAAATACTTAATAAGTAACATTTCCCACATGTCTACTTTACATCAGCACAATTTTGGAACCAAAATTTTTTTTGTGACGGAGTTATAAGGGTTAAAAGTTGACCAGCAATTTCTCATTTTTACAACACCATTTTTTTTTAGGGACCACATCTCATTTGAAGTCATTTTGAGGGGTCTATATGATAGAAAATACCCAAGTGTGACACCATTCTAAAAACTGCACCTCTCAAGGTGCTCAAAACCACATTCAAGAAGTTTATTAACCCTTCAGGTGTTTCATAGGAATTTTTGGAATGTTTAAATAAAAATGAACATTTAACTTTTTTTCACACAAAATTTATTTCAGCTCCAATTTGTTTTATTTTACCAAGGGTAACAGGAGAAAATGGACCCCCAAAGTTGTTGTACAATTTGTCCTGAGTACGCTAATACCCCATATGTGGGGGTAAACCACTGTTTGGGCGCATGACAGAGCTCGGGAGGAAAGGAGCGCCATTTGACTTTTCAATGCAAAATTGACTGGAATTGAGATGGGACGCCATGTTGCGTTTGGAGAGCCCCTGATGTGCCTAAACATTGAAACCCCCTACAAATGACACCATTTTGGAAAGTAGACCCCCTAAGGAACTTATCTAGATGTGTGGTGAGCACTTTGACCCACCAAGTGCTTCACAGAAGTTTATAATGCAGAACCGTAAAAATAAAAAATCATATTTTTTCACAAAAATTATCTTTTCGACCCCAATTTTTTATTTTCCCAAGGGTAAGAGAAGAAATTGGACCCCAAAAAATGTTGTGCAATTTGTCCTGAGTACGCTGATACCCCATATGTGGGTGTAAACCTTTGCTTGGGCGCATAGCAGAGCTTGGAAGGGAAGGAGCGCCATTTGACTTTTCAATGCAAAATTTACTGGAATTGAGATGAGACGCCATGTTGCGTTTGGAGAGCCCCTGATGTGCCTAAACACTGAAACCCCCTACAAGTGACACCATTTTGGAAAGTAGACCCCCTAAGGAACTTATCTAGATGTGTGGTGAGCACTTTGACCCACCAAGTGCTTCACAGAAGTTTATAACGCAGAGCCATGAAAATAAAAAATAATTTTTCTTTTCTCAAAAATGATTTTTTAGCCCACAATTTTTTATTTTCCCAAGGGTAAAAGGAGAAACTGGACCACGAACGTTGTTGTCCAATTTGTCCTGAGTACGATGATACCTCATATGTGGGGGTAAACCACTGTTTGGGCGCACGGCAGGGCTCGGAAGGGAAGGAGCGCCATTTGACTTTTTGAATGAAAAATTGGCTCCAATCTTTAGCGGACACCATGTCGTGTTTGGAGAGCCCCCGTGTGCCTAAACATTGGAACTCCCCACAAGTGACCCCATTTTGGAAACTAGACCCCCCAAGGAACTTATCTAGAAGCATAGTGAGCACTTTAAACCCTCAGGTGCTTCACAAATTGATCCTTAAAAATGAAAAAGTACTTTTTTTTCACACAAAATTTCTTTTAGCCTCAATTTTTTCATTTTCACATGGGTAACAGGATAAAATGGATCCTAAAATTTGTTGGACAATTTCTCCTGAGTACATCGATACCTCACATGTGAGAGTAAACCACTGTTTGGGCACATGGTAAGGCTCGGAAGGGAAGGAGCACCATTTGACTTTTTGAATGAAAAATGATCTCCATCGCTAGCGGACACCATGTCAGGTTTGGAGAGCCCCTGTGTGCCTAAACATTGGAGCTCCCCCACAAGTGACCCCATTTTGGAAACTAGACCCCCCAAGAAACTTATCTAGAAGCATAGTGAGCACTTTAAACCCTCAGGTGCTTCACAAATTGATCCTTAAAAATGAAAAAGTACTTTTTTTTCACACAAAATATCTTTTAGCCTCAATTTTTTCATTTTCACATGGGTAACAGGATAAAATGGATCCTAAAATTTGTTGGGCAATTTCTCCTGAGTACGCCGATACCTCATATGTGGGGGTAAACCACTGTTTGGGTGCATGGCAAGGCTCGGAAGGGAAGGCGCGCCATTTGACTTTTTGAACGGAAAATTAGCTCCAATCGTTAGCGGACACCATGTCGCGTTTGGAGAGCCCCTGTATGCCTAAACATTGGAGATCCCCAACAAGTGACCCCATTTTGGAAACTAGACCCCCCAAGGAACTTATCTAGATGCATAGTGAGCACTTAAAACCCCCAGGTGCTTCACAGAAGTTTATAACGCAGAGCCATGAAAATAAAAAAATATTTTTCTTTCCTCAAAAATGATTTTAGCCCGGAATTTGTTATTTTCCCAAGGGTAATAGGAGAAATTGGACCCCAAATGTTGTTGTCCAGTTTGTACTGAGTATGCTGATACCCCATATGTGGGGGTAAACCACTGTTTTGGCACACGTCGGGGTTCGGAAGGGAAGTAGTGACGTTTTGAAATGCAGACTTTGATGGAATGCTCTGCGGGCGTCACGTTGCGTTAGCAGAGCCCCTGATGTGCCTAAACAGTAGGAACTACCCACAAGTGACCCCACTTTGGAAACTAGACCCCCAAGGGAACTTATCTTGATGTGTGGTGAGCACTTTGAACCCCCAAGTGCTTCACAGAAGTTTACAACGCAGAGCCGTGAAAATAATAAATGTGTTTTCTTTCCTCAAAAATATGTTTTTAGCCCAGAATTTTTTAATGTTCCCAAGGGTAACAGGAGAAATTTGACCCCAAAAGTTGTCGTCCAGTTTCTCCTGAGTACGCTGATACCCCATATGTGGGGGTAAACCACTGTTTGGGCACATGCCGGGCTCGGAAGGGAAGTAGTGACAATTTGGAATGCAGACTTTGATGGAATGGTCTGCAGGCATCATGTTACGTTTGCAGAGCCCCTGATGTGCCTAAACAGTAGAAACCCCCCACAAGTGACCCCATTTTGGAAACTAGACCCCCCAAGGAACTTATCTAGATGTGTGGTGAGCACGTTCAACCCCCAAGTGCTTCACAGAAGTTTACAACGCAGAGCCGTGAAAATAAAAAATCATTTTTCTTTCCTCAAAAAAGATGTTTTAGCAAACAATTTTTTATTTTCACAAGGGTAGCAGGAGAAATTGGACCCCAATATTTGTTGACCAGTTTGTTGTGAGTACGCTGGTACCCCATATGTGGGGGTAAACCACAGTTTGGGCGCACGTCAGGGCTTGGAAGGAAGTAGTGACATTTGAAATGCAGACTTTGATGGAATGGTCTGCGGGCGTCACGTTGCATTTGCAGAGCCCCTGATGTGCCTAAACAGTAGAAACACCCCACAAGTGACCCCATTTTGGAAACTAGACCCCCCAAGGAACTTATCTAGATGTGTGGTGAGCACGTTCAACCCCCAAGTGCTTCACATAAGTTTATAACGCAGAGCCGTGAAAATAAATAATTGTTCGTTCCTCAAAAATTATGTTTTAGCAAGTAATTTTTTATTTTCGCAAGGGTAACAGGAGAAATTGGACCTCAATAGTTGTTGCCCAGTTTGTCCTGAGTATGCTGGTACCCCATATGTGGGGGTAAACCACTGTTTGGGCGCACGTCGGGGCTTGGAAGGGAGGGAGCACCATTTGACTTTTTGAACGCAAGATTGGCTGGAATCAATGGTGGCGCCATGTTGCGTTTGGAGACCCCTGATGTGCCTAAACAGTGGAAACCCCTCAATTCTAACTTCAACACTAACCCCAACACACCCATAACCCTAATCCCAACTGTAGCCATAACCCTAATCACAAACCTAACCCCAACACACCCCTAACCACAACCCTAACCCCAACACACCCGTAACCCTAATCCCAACCCTAACCCTAATCCCAACCCTAACCACAACTGTAACCCCAACACAACCCTAACCCTATCCTTAACCCTAACCACAAGCCTAATCTTAAATCTATTTCCAACCCTAGCTCTAATTCCAACCCTAACTCTAATTCCAACCCTAACCCTAAGGCTATGTGCCCACTTTGCGGATTCGTGTGAGATTTTTCCGCACCATTTTTGAAAAATCCGCAGGTAAAAGGCACTGCGTTTTACCTGCGGATTTACAGTGGATTTTCAGTGTTTTTTTTGTGCGGATTTCACCTGCGGATTCCTATTGAGGAACAGGTGTAAAACGCTGCGGAATCCGCACAAAATTGACATGCTGCGGAAAATACAACACAGCGTTTCCGCACGGTATTTTCCGCACCATGGGCACAGCGGATTTGGTTTTCCATAGGTGTACATGGTACTGTAAACCTGATGGAAAACTGCTACAAATTTGCAGCGGCCAATCCGCTGCGGATCCACGGCCAATCCGCTGCGGATTTGCAGCCAAATCCGCACTGTGTGCACATACCCTAACCCTACCCCTAACCCTACCCCTAACCCTAGTTCTAACCCTAACCCTAGTAGAAAAAGAAAAAAATATATTTTATTTATTTTTATTATTGTCCCTACCTATGGGGGTGATAAAGGGGGGGTCATTTACTATTTTTTTTATTTTGATCACTGTGATAGGCTATACCGCAGTGATCAAAATACATCTGAAACGAATCTGCTGGCCGGCAGATTCGGCGGGCGCACTGCGAATGCGCCCGCCATTTTGGAAGATGGCGGCGCCCATGGAGAAGACGGACGGACACCGGGAGGCCCGGTAAGTATGAAGGGGGTGATCGGATCACGGGGGGGGGGGGGGGACCGGAGCACAGGGGGGGGGGGATCGGAGCACAGGGGGAGCGGACAGGACGACGGGGGGAGCTGACAGGACGACTTAGGGGGCGGACCACATAACGGAGGACTGGGGAGGAGATCGGTGGGTGTGGGGGGGTACAGATTAGGTTTTCCAGCCATGGCCGATGATATTGCAGCATCGGCCATGGCTGGATTGTAATATTTCACCGTTTTTTTGGGTGAAATATTACAAATCGCTCTGATTGGCAGTTTCACTTTCAACAGCCAATCAGAGCGATCGTAGCCACCGCCCCTGGGCTGAAGCACCACTCCCCCTGTCCCTGCAGATCGGGTGAAATTGGAGTTAACCCTTTCACCCGATCTGCAGGGACGCGATCCCTCCATGACGCATACGCTGCGTCACAGGTCGGATTGGCACCGACTTTCATGACGCAGCGTATGCGTCAAAGGTTGGGAAGGGGTTAAGGTTCCTGAAGGTGTGAACATGACCTCTGCAAAGTATATAGAGTTTCTGACTGACAACTTTCTTCCATAGTATAAAAAGCAGAAACGTGCCTTCAGGAGCAAAATCATCTTCATGCATGACAATGCATCATCTCATGCTGCAAAGAAAACCTCTGAGTCATTGGCTGCTATGGGCATAAAAGGAGATAAACTCATGGTGTGGCCACCATCTTCCCCTGATCTCAACCCTATAGAGAACATTTGGAGTATCATCAAGCAAAAGATCTACGCGGGTGGGAGGCAGTTCACATCAAAACAGCAGCTCTGGGAGGCTATTCTGACTTCATGCAAAGAAAGTCAAGCAGAAAATCTCCAAAAACTCAAGGTCAACGGATGCAAGAATTGTGAAGGTGATATCAAAGAAGAGGTCCTATGTAAACATGTAATTTGGCCTGTTAGGATGTTTTGGAGTTAAATAGCTTTTTTGTTCAGTGAATGTGACCTCCTAATGCTGCAAATTCCACAAATGAGCATTTTCAGTTCTTTAAAACATTTCAAATGTTCAGAAATTCTACTGTGCATAATAATTTGGAACAGTGCATTTTGAGTTTTTATTCATTTTGGAGATTAAACGGTTATCGTTGGGAGGTTTCTTCAATAAAATTCGATGTATACTCTAACGGGTGATGACTTATTAGACTGACTGTCATTTGCATCGACCATTTAAAAAAATCAGAGAAAAATATCATTTGCATAATAATTTGGAACATGCTGTATTGTTTAGCCAACAGCTATCTGAAGTATATGGTCAACCTAAAACTCGTGAAAATTCATCTGTAATGATAGCCGCGTTATGCACCCAGCATCTGCCTTTAACAGCACCAAGTGGAGCTGAGCTCTGGTACCTGTTGTAAACCCCTTACAAGGGGCTTGTACATCTCTTGGATTATAAACTACAAATCAATTTAAGATAATACCAGAATAATCTAAATGAAAAAACGGCCAAGAAGCAGGAAACCAAAACCAAAAAAAAAAAGGTCAACACAAATATTAAAAAGAATATTGGTGGATTTACAATAACAATACATACCTTGAGCTTTTCTGCAAGTTCTGGAGTGATGATAATTTCTCTATCCCCTTCATCAAAAATTTGAAAAATAATATTCTGCACTGTGTCTCCTGCCATCCACTTGATTTCGTCATGATGTTTGATCTGAATGGCTTTGTCACCCTCCACTCTACGTAACACCAGTTTAGCAATATTGGTGCTTGGTTGAAGTTTAATAGTTTTTTCCACAGGTTTTACATCTTTGCAACTCTAGAAGCAAGAAAGAGAAAATAAAATTATCTTCAGTGTAAGTTTTAGAGATCTTCCTCTACAATATTTGGAAACCATGAAGTCTTTGTTGATAAATTTAATTTTAGAGAACACATGTATACAAGTCTAGTAGTGTAAACCATCATATATTGAAGGTACTAGTGATATTTAATGGCAAGTGCCGTAAATAAACGTTGCAGATGTGACGTCGGCAGAGTCGGTGTTAGAGGCAGGAAGCTGCCTAGGGCCCCCGCTTCCCCAGCCAGTTGCGTGCTGCTTATAGAGGCACACCACATGGCTGCTATGGGGCCCGCTGGCCCATCTACCCTCCCCCATGCGCTGCATTCAACTATAATCGGCATAGACGCTGATATAGTTGAAAGCAATGATGGAGGAGAGGGCGTCAGATGACGCTCCTTCCCTCATCATTCCCCTCTGCCTCTAACACAGCTGCTGAGACCAGAGTAGAGACTTGAGCAGCGTGGGGAAAGAGGAGGAGAGGTGAGTATTGTGGGTTTTTTATATATGTATATGTATGTGTATATATATATATATATATATATATATATATATATATATATATATATATATATATATATATATATATATATATATATATATATATATATATATATATATATGTATATATATATATATCTCAGAGTGAGTACTGGACTGTGGGGTCTGGATTATATTCTATGGGGGGAGGGTGGGGTCTGGATTATATTCTATAGGGGGAGAGTAGGGCGCTGTATTATATTCTATGAGGGGGGCTGCATTATATTCTATGGAGGGAGGGTGGGGGCTGCATTATATTGTATAGGAAGGGAGGGTGGGGGCTGCACTACATTATACTCTATGGGGGCTGCATTATACTTTATGGGGTGGCTGCTTTTTGCTCTACGGGGTGGCTGCATTATACTGCATCAAGGACTATTGGAAATACATTATACTACATGAGGAACTATGGGGTGCATTATACTATGGGAAGTGAATTGTACTACATGGGGGACTATTGTGGGTGCATTATACTATACGGAGGACTATGGAGCGTGTACTAACTATATGGAGGACTGAGGAGTGTATTATAATATATGGAGGGACTATGGAGAGTGTATTATACTATATGGAGGACAGAGGAGTATTTTAATATATGGAGGACCACGTGGAGTGTATTATACAATATGGAGGACTGAGGAGTGTATTATACTATAAGGAGGACTATGGAGAATATACTATATGGAGGACAGAGGAGTGTATTATGGAGGACTATGGGGAGAGTATTATACTATATGGAGGATTATTGGGAGTGTGTTATACTATATGGAGGACTATGTGGAGAGTATTATACTATATGGAGGACTATGGGGAGGGTATTATACTGTATGGAGCACTATGGGGTGAATATTATACTATATGGAGGACTATGGGGAGTGTACTCAAATATATGGAGGACTGAGGAGTGTATTATACTATATGGAGGGACTATGGAGCGTGTATTATACTACATGGAGGACAGTAGTGTATTTTAATACAGTGGGGCAAAAAAGTATTTAGTCAGTCAGCAATAGTGCAAGTTCCACCACTTAAAAAGATGAGAGGCGTCTGTAATTTACATCATAGGTAGACCTCAACTATGGGACACAAACTGAAAAAAAAAATCCAGAAAATCACATTTTCTGTTTTTTTTATCATTTTACTTGCATTTTATGGTGGAAAATAAGTATTTGGTCAGAAACAAAATTTCATCTCAATACTTTGTAATCTATCCTTTGTTGGCAATGACAGAGGTCAAACGTTTTCTGTAAGTCTTCACAAGGTTGCCACACACTGTTGTTGGTATGTTGGCCCATTCCTCCATGCAGATCTCCTCTAGAGCAGTGATGTTTTTGGCTTTTCGCTTGGCAACACGGACTTTCAACTCCCTCCAAAGGTTTTCTATAGGGTTGAGATCTGGAGACTGGCTAGGCCACTCCAGGACCTTGAAATGCTTCTTACGAAGCCACTCCTTCGTTGCCCTGGCGGTGTGCTTTGGATCATTGTCATGTTGAAAGACCCAGCCACGTTTCATCTTCAATGCCCTTGCTGATGGAAGGAGGTTTGCACTCAAAATCTCACGAAACATGGCCCCATTCATTCTTTCATGTACCCGGATCAGTCGTCCTGGCCCCTCTGCAGAGAAACAGCCCCAAAGCATGATGTTTCCACCACCATGCTTTACAGTAGGTATGGTGTTTGATGGATGCAACTCAGTATTCTTTTTCCTCCAAACACGACAAGTTGTGTTTCTACCAAACAGTTCCAGTTTTGTTTCATCAGACCATAGGACATTCTCCCAAAACTCCTCTGGATCATCCAAATGCTCTCTAGCAAACTTCAGACGGGCCCGGACATGTACTGGCTTAAGCAGTGGGACACGTCTGGCACTGCAGGATCTGAGTCCATGGTGGCGTAGTGTGTTACTTATGGTAGGCCTTGTTACATTGGTCCTAGCTCTCTGCAGTTCATTCACTAGGTCCCCCCGCGTGGTTCTGGGATTTTTGCTCACCGTTCTTGTGATCATTCTGACCCCACGGGGTGGGATTTTGCGTGGAGCCCCAGATCGAGGGAGATTATCAGTGGTCTTGTATGTCTTCCATTTTCTAATTATTGCTCCCACTGTTGATTTCTTCACTCCAAGCTGGTTGGCTATTGCAGATTCAGTCTTCCCAGCCTGGTGCAGGGCTACAATTTTGTTTCTGGTGTCCTTTGACAGCTCTTTGGTCTTCACCATAGTGGAGTTTGGAGTCAGACTGTTTGAGGGTGTGCACAGGTGTCTTTTTATACTGATAACAAGTTTAAACAGGTGCCATTACTACAGGTAATGAGTGGAGGAAAGAGGAGACTCTTAAAGAAGAAGTTACAGGTCTGTGAGAGCCAGAAATCTTGATTGTTTGTTTCTGACCAAATACTTATTTTCCACCATAAAATGCAAATAAAATTATAAAAAAACAGACAATGTGATTTTCTGGATTTTTTTTTTCAGTTTGTCTCCCATAGTTGAGGTCTACCTATTATGTAAATTACAGACGCCTCTCATCTTTTTAAGTGGTGGAACTTGCACTATTGCTGACTGACTAAATACTTTTTTGCCCCACTGTATATGTAGGACTATGTGGAGTGTATTATACTATATGGAGGACTATGTGGAGTGTATTATACTATATGGAGGACTATGGGGAGGGTATTATACTGTATTGAGCACTATGGGGTGAGTATTATATTATACGGAGGACTATGGGGAGTGTACTAAACTATATGGAGGACTGAGGAGTGTATTATACTATATGGAGGATAGGAGTGTATTTTAATATATGAGGACTATGTGGAGCGTATTATATTACATGGAGGACTATGTGGAGTGTATTATACTATATGGAGGACTATGGGGAGGGTATTATACTGTATTGAGCACTATGGGGTGAGTATTATACTATATGGATGACTATGGGGCATATAATATTATATGGAGGACTGTGGGGCACATTATATTATATGGAGGACTATGGGGTGTGCATTATACAATATAGAGGACTGTGGTGCACATTATACTATATAGAAGACTGTGGGGTGCATTATACTATGTGGAAGACTATGGGGTATAATATACTAAACAAGCAAAATGCTGCCTATTCATCGAGTTATTGGCTTGTTTATGCAGGAACAAAAATAAATGTTCTCAGGAGCACTTCGCCCTGTGAAAACTGCAGATATGCTGCTAATAACGTGATACTGTATGGGGACAGATTGATCTATTAGTGATCGTTCTGTTCCCATCGTCAGCTGGTGGAAAAAGGCTGGGAAACAAGTGTCGAATGACTTCAATATTATCGATCACAATCGTTTAGCGTCCTGAACTCAGTACATGTAAATACAACCAAAAAGCTTCTGCGTGATGTGCAATATGTTAGCACTTGGGGCCCCATTTTAAATATTGCTCACGGCCCACTTTGCCTAAAACTGGCCCTGGGCATCGGCGCTATATGCCTGTGCTAACCACAGTAGGGGCCATTCGCAATATACATTAATATACTGACTGGGATCAAAGAGAACTCCAATCTAAGCTATTTAACTTCTTAGATTGACCATGACATTTAAATACTAAATAGAGAGCAAAACCAGGCACTGTAATAAGCTGTCACTAAATAAAGAAGCATACTCAGGTCATATACCCACTATAAAAGGGTACTTGTCTATGAAGACCACCCAGAAATATTTCACAATAAGAAAAAAAAAGTTTTGCATGAGGTCGGGTCTCAGAAGCCACAATACTAAATACAAGAAGGTTTAATGTACAGTCTGAATATACTTACAGGAATTGCAATTTTGGCTTTTATTAATTGCATTTTCTTTATATTTTGGATTTTAATAGGAGGCCCAGTTAAAATACCACTCCCTGTAGTGCTGCAATCCAACTGGTAAACAGGAAGACTTGGTGCCCCAGTAAACTATGATAAAAAGATGAATAATAAGACTGAATAGAATAAATTACAAATTATAATCAAATATGTACAATGAAGTCTTAGTAACACTTTCCTCAAGGCCTATAAAAGCTAAACGCTTTATTAAAGATTAAGACTAGTGATGAGCGAATATACTCATTACTCGAGATTTCTAGAGCATGCTCGGGTGTCCTCCGAGTATTTGTAATTGCTCAGAGATTTAGGGTATGTGCACATGCTGCGGATTTTGCTGCGGATGCGCAGCGGTTTTGCAGCTGTTTTCCATGAGTTTACAGTACCATGTAAACCTATGGAAAACAAAATCCGCAGTGCACATGCTACGGAAAAAAACGCGCCGAAATGCTGCGTTGTTTATTCCGCAGCATGTCAATTCTTTGTGCGGATTCCGCTGTGCGTTACACCTGCCCCATAATAGGAATCCGCAGGTGTAAAACTGCAGGTGGAATCTGCACAAAAACCGCTTTAATTCTGAAGGTAATACGCAGTGCGGTTTACCTGTGGATTTACAAAAACAGGTGCGGAAAAATCCGCAGACATCCCACCTACGTGTGCACATACCCTTAGTTTTCATTGCCGCAGCTGAATGATTTACAGGTACTAGCCAGTAGGGGGTTGCCTGGTTGATAGGGAATCCCCACATGTACTTATGCTAGCTAACAGATGCAAATCATTAATCACTACTAATTAAGACAAATAACAAGGGCACCCAAGTTATATTTATATACTGAATTTGTAACTTTTTGTACTTTTTTTTTCATCAGAATGTTATTTCCTGTGATACACATTTATTATTTGGCACAGACAAATGTTTTTCAAAACAGAGTAACAAGTTGGTGAGGCCTAAAGTTCAATCAGGAATCAGACATTTATGGGATGTGATGTTTGAAACCAATTCCCTCTCCACAATGAATATACATAGTGCTGGTGGTATGAAGTGATGGTGGGAGCACAGAAACTGTGTAAGGTGAAAGATAGAACCGACACAAATTGGCTGATGTGGCACCCAGAGGCCTAACACAGTTCCCTAGTAAGCTAGGGTAACCACTATTCATATTAGATATTAATCGGCAGAACCTGCCTTATTTCAGTGGGAACAGCCAACCATGTAATGTGGAGGATTTGCAAATGTGGTTGCAAATTTCAACAGCGTTTTGTTCTCTGAGGATATAATCTAATGCTAGCGGAATCTGGCAGGGACTCTCAGAACACATTAGCACTCCGCCAAGTATTCCTTTGTATGGGGGAGTCGGGAAAGTTAGCTATTGGACAAATAATTGTTTATAAGATTGCCATTTAATGTTTTGGAAACCTTAAAAATGGTTGTCCAGCCCTGGTGGAATTTTCGGAAAACACTGGATCTTGCTGAACTGTAACAGTGTTTACGATGATATGAATGTAGTCGGCACATGTGAATATTCCACATTCTAATAATTTTACAAGCTGCAAAACCTGATGGAAAATCTACCAGGGAAGAAAACCCCATTAATCCCTTCCTGACAATGGAAGAACTGGTACGTCCAATGTTGGGTCCATGTCTTTGAGTCAGGCTCTAGAGCTGTGCTTGCATCTTTCCCAGCAGGTAATGACTGTGCTACTCAGCCATCATCTGCCTTTAACAGTAATGGAGAGAAAACTAGGAGACAAGAGCAGTAGGGTCTCATCAGATGGTACAGATAAATAAGAGATGTGGAACCACTGACCTCGTATGGTTGCAAGCTAGCAACATGAAACAGGTATATATAAAGCTGCCGCAAGACACCGATCAGAGATAGACCAGAAAAATTGATGTGCAAGCCGGTGGTGTATTTCACTTGCGCTCTGCTGATAACACTCAAGGCAAAGGTAAATCCAAAGAGTTTAATATTACAGGTTTTTAAAAAGTCAACGCGTTTCAAGGTTTAACATGACCTTTTCATCAAGACAAAAAACCCCCCACATTTTTTGTACTGATGAAGGGGTCACATAGAACCTTGAAACGTGTTGACTTTTTAAAAACCTGTAATATTAAACTCTTTGGATTTTACCTCTGTCTTGAATGTTATCAGCAGCGCAAGTGAAATACACCACTGGCTTGCACATCAATTTTTATGGCATAACAGCAGTGTGCAGAGCTGAGGTGCACTTGCTGTGGTTAACCAAATAAATGCTGCTGTCAATTTCCGATAGAAACATTTAAAGTGTGCAAACCAGGGGCACACTGTTCCACGTGGAGAGGGTATGTGAAGACGACACTCCACGTTCCCGCCTGTTGTTGGTTGGGGGAGATCGGAACCCTGAAAGGATCCATCACCCTTGTGATCCATAAAAAGGAAAAAAATATTAAAAAGGTGAAAAATAGAATAAAAATTAAAGTAAAAAATTGTGGTCTTAATAAAAGACCCATGCGCCTAATATGGACACTAAGCATGAACTGGTTCGAGCTGGAGCAAGTGGTAAGTGTATACTGCAGAGGAGGAGGAGTTCATTTTTATGTATTATGATTTTCTATAGTATGCACCGACTTTCCCCAGATATCCCTGGTTCCTGAATGTCTCTGTATATTGCATTGATATTCTATGGTATGCTGTGCTTACCCATCACTCTGTATCCATTAGGTATTTCATTGCTCCAGTGTTTGCCGGCATATCTGCAAATCCATTTTATGGCCTTTGTTGAAATGTGAACATGTGTTCTGGCCCCACACACCCACATTCTCTCACAGCGGAGCAGTGTTAATCTCAGATATATTCTGAGACATGGGTCTGATCCAGACTTTAGTTTGATCCATGTATCTTTCAAATTCATCTTTCAAATTACAGATTTCTAATTACTATACTGCTACTCCTCTTCGCTGGTGATGTATCCCGAAATCCTGGCCCTCCTCAACACATCCCCACACTCATTTCTAACCCCCTGCCATGATCCTCTGCAGGTTTTCCCAACCATGATAACCTCATACCCATTCATCCAGCCCCCAGGTCCTCCCTACCTGGAGCACTATGGAATGCATGTTCTGTCTGCAACAAACTGCCATTTATCCATGACCTCTTCATCACCAGCAAACTCTCCTTCCTCGACATCACAAACCTGGCTCACCCACACTGACTTCGCCTCTCCAGCTGCACTTTCCTATGGCGGATTCCACCTCTCTCACATCCCTCACCCCAGCACCAAACGTGGTGTAGGAGTTGGCTTGCTCCTGTCCAACACCTGCTCCTTTACTCCAATCCCGCTACCACCCTCCGCTACTCTTCCCTCTTTTGAGGTGCACTCCGTCCGCATCTATTCCCCCTCCAACCTCCAGCTGGCTGTCATCTACCGCCCCCCAAAACTAGTCATCCCCACCTTTCTTGACCACTTCACCCCTTGGCTACTTCATTTCCTCTCTGCTAACATCCCCACTATCATCATGGGTGACTTCAATATCCCCATTCACACTTCCACCTCAGCTGCCTCTAAACTTTTATCGATCACTGCCTCCTTTGGCCACACTCAATGGTCCTCTGCGGCCACTCACAAAGATGGTCACACACTAGACATTATCTTTACCTGATTCTGTTCCCTTACTAATCTCACTTAGGCTACTTTCACACTTGCATTTGGAGCCGCTGCGGAGGGCTGTGGACTTCCTCCGTGAAGCCCCGCCCTCCGCCGCTAGCTCTGCCTATTTCTGCATGCGGCCGGCATGCGGCCTGTGTACCTATATTTAACATTAGGTACGCAGGTCGTGTCGCAGTATGTGGATGCTTCCGCATGCGTCGTTTTGACGCTGCGGAAAAAAAAAATGCTACGAGCTGCGTCCTACGCTGGTCTTCGCAGCGTCAAAACGACGCATGCGGAAGCATCCGCATACTGCGGCACGACCTGCGTTCCTAATGTTAAATATAGGTACACAGGCCGCATGCCGGCCGCATGCAGAAATAGGCGGAGCTAGCGGCGGAGGCGGGGCTTCACAGAGGAAGTCCACAGCCCTCAGCAGCGGCTCCAAATGCAAGTGTGAAACCGGCCTAACTCATCCCCCTGTCTGACCACAATCTACTGACATTCTATTCCCTCTCCTCTCCTAGTGCACAGCCCCTACTCCACAAACTCACTCACCCTCACAGAAATCTCAAACACCTCAATTTACAATCACTCTCTGAGCCCCTTCTCCCTCTTACAGACATGGCTTTCCTTCATGACATAGATGCTGCTGCCACTTTTTATAACACCACAATAACAGTGACACTTGATACGGCCGCCCCCCTCATGCATAGCAAAACTCGTACAATCAACAGGTAGCCCTGGCTGACCAGCCTGACCGAAAAACGGAGATGGGCTTCCAGGGTCGCTTAGCGGAGATGGAAGAGATCCCACTCTGCCGAGCACTTCAATGCATACAAACAGTCCCTCGCCAACTTCAAGTCCATGCTCACTGCCGCAAAACAAACTTACTTCTCAGCTCACATATCCTCCCTGTCTCACAACCCTAAATATACCGTCCCCCAGCACCTCCTCCCTCCCCTCTCATTTCTGCTGAAGACTTTGCCTCTTTCTTTAAAAAGATCGATATGATCAGAGAAATCTTTGGCCTACAGCACCCAATGTTTCTCTTAGCTGCTAAACCCTGTACCTCCAAAACCAGCTTCTCCACCATGACAGAATATCAGCTCTCCACCCTCCTGTCAAGATTACACTTCACCACTTGCACGCTTGATCAGCTCCCATCCCACCTCATCCCTAACCTCGCCACAGTCCATCCCAACCCAAACACACTTCTTCAACCTCTCACTCACAACTGGTGTCTCAGCCTTCACACCCATCCTCAAAAAGCCCTCCCTCAACCCATCCTCTGTATCTAGGCATCGCCCGATGTATCTTCTCCCTTATGCCTCAAAACTACTGGAACAGCATGTCCATCTTGAACTGTCCTCCTACCTCTCCTACTGCTCCCTCTTTGTCTGGTTACAATCTGGCTTCAGAAACCCATCACTCAACTGAAACTGCCCTAACTAAAGTCACCAATGACCTACTATCCGCCAAGAGCAAGCGACACTACTCTGTCCTCCTTCTCCTGGACCTGTCTTCTGCCTTCGACACCATCGACCATTCCCTCCTGCTACAGAGCTACAGATTCTCTCATCTTTTGGCATCACAGACTTGGCCCTATCCTGGATCTCATCATATCTAACAGACCAAACATTCAGTGTCTCCCTCTCCCACACCACCTCCTCACCTCGCTCATTGTCTGTCGGTGTTCCTCAAGGCTCAGTTCTAAGACCCCTACTCTTCTCCATCTACACCTTCAGCCTGGGACAGCTCATAGAATCCCACAGTTTGCAGTATCATCTCTACGCCGATGACACGCATATCTACCTATCCGGACCTGACCTCACCTCCTTACTCACCAAAATCCCATACTGTGTCTGCTATCTTGACCTTCTTTTCTGCTCGCTTTCTAAAACTGAACATGGACAAAATAGAATTCATCATCTTTCCCCATCTCACGCTACCCCTCCACCAGACCTATCCATCAATGTCAATGGCTGCTCACTTTCCCCAGTCCCGCATGCTCGGTGCCTCAGGGTGATCTTCGACTCTGCCCTTTCATTCAAGCCACGTGTCCAAGCCCTTGCCTCCTCCTGCTGTATCAAACTCAAAAATATTTCCTGGATCAGCGCACTCCTTGACCACGAAACCACAAAAACACTAGTGAACGCCCTTACCATCTCCCGCCTTGACTACTCCAACGTCCTACTCTCTGGCCTCGCCTCTAGCACCACTCCAATCTGTCATGCACTCTGCTGCCCGACTAATCTACCTGTCCCCCCGCTAATCCCCAGCCTCTCCCCTATGCCAAGCCATTCACTGGCTTCCTATCGTCCAGAGACTCCAGCTCAAAACCCTTACTAGGACATACAACCAGTCTCTTCCATACATCTGTGACATGGTCTCCCGGTACTTACCTACACGCAACCTTCAATCCTCACAAGATCTCCTTCTCTCCTCTTATCTCTTCTTCCCACAACCACATCCAAGACTTCTCCCGTGCTTCCCCCATACTCTGAAACGCTCTACTCCAACACATCAGACTCTCGCCTACCATAGAAACCTTCAATAAGAACCTGAAGACTCATCTCTTCCGACAAGCCTACACCAAGCAGTGATCCTCAACCTACTGAACCGCAGCACAACCAGCTCAACCCTCTCCTAGTGTATCCTCACCCATCCCCTGCAGACTGAGCCCTCGCGGGCAAGGGTCCTCCCTCCTTCTGTACCGGTTAGTTCCTTGTTTTTTTGCGCACGTTTATATTTACCCCCTTTTTCACATGTAAAGCGCCATGGAATAAATGGCGTTATAAAAAATGTTAAAAAATAATAATGTATTCACTTAGTGTCAGCCTTCTAGTGGCAGCAGCACACACCCATGGTTCTGTGTCCCCCAATGAGGCAAAGGAGAAATAATCTTTTACTACTTTATGTAAATTACCTCTTCTAGACTTCCAGACACCGATCTGAATGAGAATCTGCCTCCACAGGTTATTTTAAATAAAAAGGGGAGTTACCAGTGTGAGATAAATAACTAACACAGAACAGGAGGATTGAAATTTGTTTTCCGGCAAACATTTTTTTCTTCTCTTTGTGCTCTGCTGTATTGTATCAATATTGCAGCCATATCTGCATGTGAGATGGAAGCTGAGACAAACCTGCAGATGTGTCAGTTATAACCACATACAGCTCTGCAGTGACATCAAGAGAGCAGCCATTAGAGCCTCTTTCACACTTCCGTCTTTTCAGATCCGTTGCAATGCGTCTTTTTGGGAAAAAAACGGATCCTGCAAATGTGCCCGCAGGATCCGTTTTTTCCCATAGACTTGTATTAGCGACGGATAGCGACGGATGGCCACACGTCGCATCCGTCGTGCAACGGATCAGTCATGTTTTGGCGGACCGTCGTCTGGAAAAAAAACGTTCAATGTAACGTTATTTTGTCTGCGTCGAAAAAACGTACAGCAACGGATCCTGCGGCGTCCGTCGTTGGCTAGAATGGAAGCCTATGGGCGCAGGATCCGTTGCTGTCCGTCAAATACGGAATCCAACAACAGATTCCGTTTTTTTTACACTGAGCATGCCTGGAAGGATTTCTATTCCTTTAATTTAACCCATTTTTCCTGCAGCATAGACGGATCCGTCAAAAAACAGGATCCAGTGCATCCGTTTTTTACATTCTGCACAGGATCCGTCTTTTCACACTTTGACGGACTGTGACGGATTCTAAAAGACGGAAGTGTGAAAGTATTACACATCACACTGGTAACTGTCTTCATGTAAAATAAGCTCTGGAGGCAGAATTATTTCCATATCGATAGTTTAGATAGGTCAAAAGTGGTGACAAATTCCATCTAATAGCCTACTTATCAGTAACAACACTTAACAGGCAAAATGCGTTGGAAAAACAAATGAGGAAAAAAAAAAGTTGTTTGTTATTGCCAAATCTGTAAAAATCTATAAAATGACTATAAAATTGTCTGAAAAAAAATAAAAAAACAAGGCCAAATAGCTGTTTTGTATTTAACTCATTTTGTAAACAAATGGCATAAAAATAAAGTCCTATGTACATATACATGTATGTATGTATGTATGTATGTATGTATGTATAGTACAAATGAAAACTGCCAAGGCCTTATAGAAGTAAATCAATGTAAAAATAAAAACATTATGGGTCTTGAAGTGTGGGGACACAAATAAATTAATTTGTAACTTAACAAAAAAACACAACAGGATTTTTGGTTGCTTACTGTAAAATCTGTTTCTCGGAGCCTTCATTGGGGGACACGGGAAACCATGGGTGTATGCTGCTGCCACTAGGAGGCTGACACTATGCAAATAAAAACGTTAGCTCCTCCTCCGCAGTGTACACCCCACCGACCGGAACTAGGACATTCAGGTACTGAGAAAGCAGTAGTAGAAGCAACAAATAAAAGAAAAATATAACACAAACTCAAACTGTAACAGTATAATACAATAAACAGAGCTGTTCAACTTGGGAGGGTGCTGTGTCCCCAATGAAGGCTCCGAGAAATAGATTTTACGGTAAGCAACAAAAAATCCTGTTTTCTCTATCGCTTCATTGGGGGACACAGGAAACCATGGGACGTCCCAAAGCAGTCCTCAAGGGGAGGGAACAGCAGAGAACTCCAATCAGGAGAACTCACCACTAGCACCTGCAAGGTCTTTCTAATTACCGTATATAATCGAGTATAAGCCGAGATTTTCAGCCCAAATTTTTGGGCTGAAAGTGCCCCCTCGGCTTATACTCGAGTCACGGTCGGTGGGTGAGGGGGAGAGGGCGCTGAGGCATACTCACCTAGTCCCGGCGCTGTCTTCGGTGCAGCAGCCTCTTCCCCTGTTCAGCGGTCACGTGGGACCGCTCATTAGAGAAATGAATAGGCTGCTCCACCCCCCATAGGGGCGGAGCCGCATAATTCATTTCTCTAATCAGCGGTGCCGGTGACCGCTGATAGAGGAAGAGGCTGCGGCACCGAAGACCAGCTGTCCGGGGGAAGGAGCGGGACGCCGGGAGCAGGTAAGTATCGCATATTCACCTGTCCTCGTTCCACACGCCGGGCGTCGCGCCATCTTCCCGGCATCTCTCCGCACTGACTCTGCAGGTCAGAGGGCGCGATGACGCATATAGTGTGCGCGCCGCCCTCTGCCTGACCAGTCAGTGCGGAGAGACGCCGGAAAGATGGCGCCGAGGAGCTGCAAGCAAGACAGGTGAGTATGTGTTTTATTATTTTATTGCAGCAGCAGCACAGCTATGGGGCAATAATGGACGGTGCAGAGCACTATATGGCACACCTATGGGGCAACGGTGCAGAGCACTGTATGGCACAGCTATGGGGCAACGGTGCAGAGCACTATATGGCACAGCTATGGGGCAACGGTGCAGAGCACTATATGGCACAGCTATGGGGCAACGGTGCAGAGCACTATATGGCACAGCTATGGGGCAACGGTGCAGAGCACTATATGGCACAGCTATGGGGCAACGGTGCAGAGCACTATATGGCACAGCTATGGGGCAACTGTGCAGAGCACTATATGGCACAGCTATGGGGCAACGGTGCAGAGCACTATATATATGGCACAGCTATGGGGCAACGGTGCAGAGCACTATATATATGGCACAGCTATGGGGCAACGGTGCAGAGCATTATATATATGGCACAGCTATGGGGCAACGGTGCAGAGCATTGTATATATGGCACAGCTTTATGTGGAGTATCTATGGGGCAACGGTGCAGAGCATTGTATATATGGCACAGCTTTATGTGGAGCATCTATGGGGCCATAATGAACGGTGCAGAGCATTATATGTGGCACAGCTTTATGTGGAGCATCTATGGGGCCATAATGAACGGTATGGAGTATCTATTTTTAATTTTGAAATTCACCAGTACCTGCTGCATTTTCAACCCTAGGCTTATACTCGAGTCAATAAGTTTTCCCAGTTTTTTGTGGCAAAATTAGGGGGGTCGGCTTATACTCGGGTCGGCTTATACTCGAGTATATACGGTAAGCCGGCATCTGCCGTAGCTAGGCATGGACTCTGAAAAAAAAATTTGACGAACATGTGGAAGACCGATCATCGCTCTGCAGAGTTGCTGGGCGGAGGCTCTAAGAGTAACGCCATGAAGCGCACCCTGTCCGGGCAAACTGCATCTAAATCTAGAAGAAGGCTGTCTCCCTGACCTGGTAAACCTACAATTGCCGACCGGATTCAGCGAGTATTCGCTGACCCGGAGGCCAGACGAAGTCTACACGCCAGGCCTGTGAACCAAAAACAATGAGGGAGGGGTGGCCTTAGCCTAATAGACACCATCGCTCTGGCAAGGTAGCTTCCGAGCCGGACGAAAGGAAGGGAATTAAGAATGATGGACAGAGCTGTGGAGAACATCGGCGAGGTACAGGAAGCGCACTAAACCTTTGATCCACAGAAAGTGCACAACCGCTGCCGCAGGCTCTGCCAGACTCCTGGAGTGGTTGAGAGCCTGAAAGGAAGAGCTATAAAATGAAAAAGAAAAAATGGACCTGTCCCTAGCAAAAACACGGGAATCTCAGAAGCCCTGAAGAAATCAGGACCTGGATAAATGCTTCCATGGGACAAAAGAAAAATCCTGCGGGTCTCAGAAAGCAAATACTGTACGAAGAGATTTCCTTCTGAAAAGACAAGGATGGACTCAATCTAAGATCCCCGGATGAGTCATGCTGAGGAAAAAAACACTCGTAGACTGTCGAGGTTTAGCATGAGGAAGGAGCTTGTCCCTCCGGTGACCTCCATAATAATTTGGTCTAATTGGAGCCAAACCGACGGGAAACCCCAGAAAGACAAGTTGGTGAGGGACCTCTTTGAGCTTAAGTTCGCTCGTCAAGCCATAAGTCAAATAGTCCTTCATATGGCCACGATATTGCTGGATCCGGGAAGGTGGAAACCATGTACTTCCCTGCAAGAGAAATTTGGTCCGTGAGGACGGCCAATTCCTCCGAATGGCCTCCAGAAAGAATGACCTGATGGGCAGCTTAGCCCATGCATTTATAAACTTTGCTACCCAGGTGGAGGCAAAGGCAGGGCACAATGTAGCGGCGGACGCTTCCAAGGTTGACCTTGCCAAGGACTCTATGACAAGGAAAGACTTGAGAGTAGGCCACTGTGAAACTGCTAGAGAGCCGAACGCTCAAGACGTATTGAAGGGGACCTAGAGAGATACCCTGGATCTTATCACCGCGATGTGATGTCTGACTAATAAAAAGGCTCAGAAAGGGAGAACTATTGAAGAGACAACCACTTACCTGACTAAGTAGGTAGAACGTACAACTACTGGACAACTTCGCAGACTGAGATCATTAGGAAGCTAAACTCAAGTATACAGGGATGAGGATGGTTCTAAGGGATCATAGAAAAAATTGTCTAGATGGGCATTGAAAGTATGTCAACTGCATGAAAAGATAATTCTAGGAAGGCGCACAGACTCCAAAAGCCAAATGGGCTGACAAAAAGAAGATCATTCCCTATGACGAACTGGGCAACCCTATCCATCCTGGACCCTCTGAAACAGGGAAAGGATTGTATTATGTGGACCCGCTTACCTAAGTATAAGACACCATGCGAACGTGGATAACAGTGATAAGGATACAAATCTAGCTGAAGGAAGAAACATCTTATCACCAAACTCCTCATTGGATCCAGGTCTGGAGTAGCCTTCTACCCTGGTCGATGCTTGCGCAGAGTAAGATCCAATTCCTGTCCGAGGTGGGAGACTTGTACCTGCCACGCTCGGAAGTCACATCCTGGAGCTGCTCGAGGCTTCATCCGGTGTCGGTAAGAAAGAAAAGGTAAGTACGGGCAGATAGAGAGCTTCAGTATTGTTGTAGCTCCAAGGCCCTTAGGATAAAATAGTGAATATAGCCTGAGGGCAGCACTGTAAACTGACCAGCTGGGTAGATAGAGGCAAGCCCGAATAATCAGATGGTGTGGAAAGGCCCCTGGGGAGCAACACGCAATCAGGACCCAGAGCGTGGCCGGAGAAAAAACTGCGACCATCCGGTACCTGACACGTGTCTGAACTACCTGAAACTGGACTAGCCACTTATGCTGCTGCCAAGATCCACTCTGTGGTACTGAGGTCCACTCTTTGGTACGTAGATTTTCTGTTTAACTGTTAATAGACCACAGATGTTATTGACCATGAAACGCAGCAGAAAGGTGCCTCTGAGTCACCTGAAACCAGGCAATAACCGCTGCTGCAGCCCACCATAAGTGATGAATACCAGACTCTTCTCACTGAGTGGTGAATAGACGGGAGCATAGTCAGACGTTGCAAAAGACCCTGAGGTACATGATAGAAGGCGCTTCTGACTCCCCTGACAATGGGACAGAAGAGCACGACCGATGCAGCAATAGACCACGGGCACGTTTGAGCCATAGGAAAGGCGGCAGGTATTGACTAAATGCGTCTGGTAGATGACGCAACCAAATCCTGGATAGCAGATAGAGTACTGCTGCAATCGAACACGAGGAACGTGAAGGAGAGTGCGTCTGACTCACCTGAATACAGCACAGAACACCAGTACCACTGCAGCAGTCAATCCAAGACACGTCTGATCCACTGAAATACGACAGTTTCAAAATACCCTACAGTACCTGGTGAGTAGTGCGTCTGAAGCTTGGATAGCGGAAAGAGTACTGCTGCGATCAGCTCTCAGTATCCAGTGAAAATGAGCATGGAGAGAACCCCGGAGAAGGGTATAGGAGAGAGCCAATTCTGTGTTGCTGTCTAAGACAGGATACCTGACGGCATTAGGCAGAATAACAGCTTCCGTGTAGTAAACCACACCACGAAGTCTGTCTTGAAGTATGTCCTGTCCTGTCAATTCTCCTGAAGGTAGAACAGTAGGCTTGGAGTCAGAGGGAGGCTAAATTCCACTCTCTGTTGTGCGCCTGGGATCAAACCATTGGGCCTGCGATATGTTGTCAGCTTCTTTATCAACTGAGCCACAGCTGACATTGCAGGGATATACGGACTTTATCCAGCTGGAAGTCAGGCCCAAACACTGCAGTCGTGAAGGGGTACGAGCAGCTCCCCTCTCTGCTTAGAGCAGTGTAATGCTAGCATCCGGAGGGTGCTGCAGGAAGATGGAGGGCGAGTGCCTGTGAGCAGGAGATATGGAAGCGTTTGAAATGCCAGGGCTCTTGCATCTTTGTGTGTAGAGTAATGGCCGAGCCTTGCTTTGTTGAAAATAAAGGCACAGATCTGCAATAGCAGAAATCACAACAGCAGTGTGACAAAATGAAAATCGCGAGGAGAAAAGTGCAAGTGAAACATTCTATGAGGCAAACGACAGATGGCAGGTTTTATAATGGCCCATCTCCCTGTGGAGGGTGAGGAGCGGACAGTGGCTCAGATGACGGCAGCGTGGGGCGTACTGCCATACCTCTGCTGTTAACTGAACGGCTCTAGGGCACTTATTACACCAGTGACTGCAGGTCTCTAGGGTATTACACCAGTGACTGAACGTCTCTAGGGTACTTATTACACCAGTGGGATCTTATTACACCAGTGACTGCACGTCTCTAGGGCACTTATTACACCAGTGACTGCATGTCTAGGGTACTTATTACACCAGTGGAACTTGTTACACCAGTGACTGTATGTCTCTAAGGCACTTATTACACCAGTGACTGAACGTCTCTAGGGCACTTATTACACCAGTGGGAACTTATTACACCAGTGACTGAACATCTATAGGGCACTGTCAGGACTCTGAACATTTTTTATTACCTTTTTGTGCATTACTGCCCTTTTCCAAGATGGCGTCTTTGGTCTCATGTGCACTGTGTCTTCCTGCTATAAAACTCCACCCCAGCCTTCAGTTTGTGCTAGAGTATTCTGCCTTGCATCCAGCTCCTGATCTCTGGTGACTCCCTGGCTATATACCTGCTCCTGTGAACCTGTGGGGTTATCCTGCTACTCTGCTCTGAGTTCCTGCTGCATACACCAGTTCCAGTAATCCTCCTTCATATGCTGCTCGTGTTTGCTTCCATCTGCATTTGCTGGACATGTAAGCTGTTTCTGCTATGCAAGAACCTGAGACTATTACCCAGACCTCCCTGGTTGAGCTAAGATATTATTTGAACTGCCTTATAAGCATATCTATCTGTGTTGTGGACTAAGCAAGGACTTATTCGTGTCAAGTATCAAGAATAATTGTGCTTCATAGACTTTCTGCGTGATTGCATTTTCCTCTGAAGTTTCCTATAGACTGCTGAGCTGCATTTGATATTTGCACCAAGTGTTGTGGACTTGACTTTCTCTCTGCACCTGTTTGAATCACCGTGTGATAATATAGACTTTACCACTTATAAAACTGTGTCCTGTAGTTGTCTTGTTCCACGCAAAGAGTCTCCTGAGTTATCCCCTATAATTATTACAGGATATTCTAGCCTAAAACAAAAAAAAGGAGACTGCTGGAACAATGACTGCAGAAAGCAGACTAGAGCAGGTGTTTTCCATAATTAGATCACTGCAGAAAGATGTGGAAGGTCTGCAAAAGAAGTTTGGAAGCTTTGAACACAATCAACAAGTGTTTGGACAGACTTTGCAGGACTTAAGCACCCGCATGGCAGCCCAGGAAAACAAACTTGCTGGCATAGAGTCCCAGTATGGACGGGCTTTTCAGGACATAAGCACGCAAAAAGCTGCACAAGCGACTTTTCCCTCTGGGCAATCGCCACCAGCTAGCCCACCTAAGTTGCCCCCATTCAGATTTAATGGTGATCGCGACAAATTTTGTGGCTTTGTGAATCAATGTATGCTATATTTTGATGTGCATGCTGACCGTTTTCCTAATGATAGATCCAAAGTATTGTGTGTAATAATGCTGCTGACCGCACGAGCGCTCGCCTGGGCGAATCCGATGATTGAGTCTTGTGACCCACGGTTAAATAACTTGGATGATTTCTTGGCCACTGTGGCATTAATGTTTGATGATCCTAAACGCCGTGCAACCGCTGAATCTGCTTTATTGTCTTTACGCCAGGCAAAACGTTCTGTTATTGAGTATGCTACTGAATTCAGGAGATTAGCGGTAGATACCAATTGGGACAGTTATGCACAATTGGCTATTTTTAAAATGGGTTTGTTTAGTATTGTAAAAGATGAACTAGCTCGCTCTGAGTCACCACAAGAGCTAAAGACATTTATACAGCATTGTGTGTGCATTGACATTCGCCTTACTGAGCGTAGGCAGGAGAAGTTTGCTGCATATAACCGTATTTCTAACTTTTCCCTTCCTTCCAAAGAGCCTGCAGGTAAAACATCTCAGGAGGTGGAGGAGGTGCCCATGCAAATTGATTCCGTTCAGAGGCGCGAGATCAATGAGCGCCGAGAGCATCGCCTTCGTGAAAGTCTATGTTTCTACTGCGGCCAGTCTGACCACTTCTTGATCAATGGTCCTAAGTGTCCTAGACGGCCTAACAAGGTGCTAACAGCAGTAGGGGAGTATGACAACTGTGATGATGAATCTGAGATCTCTGAATGTAGCCTGCCTTTAAACGCTGTATTCCATTCACTTTCTATGACTTCAACCCCAAGGAGCTTAAGGAAAAGAACTCTCACTGTCCCCTTCCTATTAAGATCCTGTGTTCAGGACAGTGGATTTCCAGTGCAGCTATGATTGACTCTGGTGCAGGTGGCAATTTCATGGATATCGCATTTGCCAAGGAATATGGTATTGAAATTCAGCAAAGAGCCTCTCCAATTACCATGGAAACAGTGGATGGGTCACCTTTAATCTCTGGGCCTGTGGATCAGGAGACCGTACCCCTTGAAATTTTGTTGGAGCCTAATCATCAGGAGCAACTTTCTTTCTTGCTAATTTCTTCTCCTCATTTTCCTGTGATTTTAGGCATTCCTTGGTTGCGTTCTCAGAACCCAATTATCAACTGGGAGACCAAGGGGATTATCTTTCCAACAAGGAGCAACTCGGCATTAACAGAATCAGTCCCTGAGTCCACGGCTACGGAACCACATGTACAGGTATTTTCTTTACCTCCAGCATATAAAGAGTTCTCTGACATCTGTGACAAGTAGAATGCAGATCAGCTTCCTCCACACAGGCATTATGGCTGACCTATTGAGTTGCTTCCTGGGGCAGCTATTCCTTTTGGTAACGTATACCCTTTGGCGGCACCTGAGCTTCAAGCCTTAAAGGAGTATATTGATGAAAATCTGCCAAAGGCTTCATACGTCCTTCTTCCTCACCTGCAGGGGCACCTAACCTATCTTTTTGGCAAAGAAGAAGGATGGGACCCTGAGACCCTGTGTTGACTATCGGGAACTCAATAAGGTAACCGTACGAAACAGTTACCCTTTGCCTCTGATTCCCGAATTACTGGAAAGAGTCCGCCATGCTAAGGTGTTCTCTAAACTGGATCTTCATGGGCTTATAATTTGGTGTGTATTCATCCAGGAGATGAGTGGAAGACAGCATTCAGATGCCGGTATGGACACTTTGAATCTCTTGTGATGCCCCTCGGGCTTTGTAACGCCCCTGCAACATTTTAACACCTTGCTAATGACATTTTCAGAGAATTGTTGGACCAGTTTGTAGTGATCTATTTGGACAATATACTAATCTTTTCTGACTCTCTACAGGAACATGTCAAAACTGTTTTAAGACGTCTGAAAGAGAACCATCTGTATATTAAGCCAGAGAAATGCGAGTTACATCGTTCTGAGATACAGTTCTTAGGTTATATCATCTCTCCCCAGGGGCTGAACATGGAATCTGGTAAGATTCAGGCTATCCTTGACTGGCCGGTACCCAAGAACGTTAAGGAGGTCCAACGTTTAATTGGTTTTGCAAATTTCTACAGACGCTTCATTCGAAATTTTTCTGATATTGATGAAGAAGGAAAAGCCCTTTAAGTGGTCATCACAGGCTCAATAAGCTTTTGATCAGCTTAAGATCTGTTTCACATCAGCACCACTGTTGATACACCCAGATCCAACACTTTCTTTCATTGTGGAGGTGAACGCTTCTGATAATGCTTTGGGGGCTATTTTCTCCCAAAGAACTGGAGAGAAGGGTCTGCTACATCCTTGTGCTTTCTTTTCCCGTAGACTAACCTCAGCAGAGAAGAATTACAACGTGGGAGACAAGGAATTGCTGGCTATTATTGCGGCTTTCAAAGAACGGAGGCATTATCTGCAAGGAGCTGCACAACAGATCATAGTGCTAACTGACCATCGCAATTTAGAGTTCCTTAGATCCGCTAGATGTCTTTCTCCTCATCAGGCTTGTTGAAACTTATTTTTAATTCAATTTAACTTTGTTATCTCGTACCGTCCAGGTTCTCGTAACGGGAAGGCTGATGCTTTATCCCGAATCCATGCTGCGGATTCCGTACCTGGAGCCCCGTCCAAGACATTCTATCTGATGCCAATTTCATCAGAGTTATCCACGATCAGGACTTGTGGAAGGAGTGCAGGGAGGCCTATGATGGTGATGTATTTCTGGCCAACCCACCTGTGGATATTAATCTTGTCTTTAAGGGTGGCATGTGGTTTAGAGATCGACGTATCTACGTCCCTGAGGTCATCCGTCTGCAGATCCTCAAGTTGGTACATGACTCCAAGTTGGCTGGTCACATGGGGGTACAGAAGACACAAGAGATCCTGAGCCAATTCTGCTGGTGGCCATCTTGCCTGAAGGATACCAAGGACTATGTTCTCTCTTGCGAGGTATGTGCTCGTTACAAGACTCCTCATGTGGCACCTACGAGTCTTCTACAACCATTACCTGTTCCGTCCCGCCCTTGGGGGTCTATATCAATGGACTTTATTGTGGAGCTGCCTACATCGGGGGGCATGAATACAATCATGGTGGTAGTTGATCGCCTGACTAAAGCTGCTCATTTTGTTCCGTGCACCGGCCTCCCCTCAGCTAAAGATACAGTGAACTTGGTTATACAGAATGTCTTTCGGTTGCACGGGGTTCCGGATGAGATCATCTCTGACCGTGGAGTGCAGTTCTCTTCAAGATTCTGGAAGGGGTTTTGCTCTGCACTCAATATTAATGTCCGTCTCTCTTCCGCTTACCATTCCCAGACAAATGGTCAGACTGAGCGTACCAACCAGACGCTGGAACAATATCTAAAATGCTACGTCAGCCATCTCCAGGATGATTGGTTGGAGTTGCTGCCGTTAGCTGAATTTTCATATAACAATTCTCAGAGCGCCTCCACTAAATTTACACCTTTCTTTGCCAATCTGGGTTATCATCCGTGTATCTTACCTAGGTCTCCAATTAATTCTCCGGTTCCAGCAGTGGAGGAAAGGCTGACTGTGATGAGGCAAAATTTGGAGGTTCGGAAGGAATCCCTGACCACAGCTCAAGAACGTTATAAGAGATCGGCTGATAGATTCCGTAAACCTGCACCCATGTTCAAGGTAGGAGATTCCGTGTGGTTAGCAACTAAGAATCTGAAGTTAAACGTTCCTTCACAAAAACTTGGACAGAAATTCATTGGCCCTTTCAAGATCAACGGTATTGTGAGCTCTGTGGCCTGCCGGCTGAAGCTGCCTAGGACTATGAAGGTACACCCAGTTTTTCATGTATCTTTACAAAAGCCTGTATCTCCTAATACCTTCCAGGGACGTGTTGTGCCACCTCCGCAGCCTGTGGTGATTGATGGGCAAGAACAATTTGTGGTGGAGGAAATTGTTGATTCCAGGATTCGCAGGAATCAGCTCCAATATCTGATAAGTTGGCAGGTATATCCCCCTGAGGAAGACTCTTGGGAACCTGTGGAAAACATCATTACCCAACAGAAGATTTCTCGTTTTCATCAGAGATTCCCTGAGAAACCAGGTCCAGGATCGTTCTGAGGCCACTTCTAAGGAGGGAGTAATGTCAGGACTCTGAACATTTTTTATGACCTTTTTGTGCATTACTGCCCTTTTCCAAGATGGCGTCTTTGGTCTCATGTGCACTGTCTTCCTGCTATTAAACTCCACCCCAGCCTTCAGTCTGTGCTAGAGTATTCTGCCTTGCATCCAGCTCCTGACCTCTGGTGATTCCCTGGCTATATACCTGCTCCTGTGAACCTGTGGGGTTATCCTGCTACTCTGCTTTGAGTTCCTGCTGCAAACACCAGTTCCAGTAATCTCCTTCATCTGCTGCTCGTGTTTGCTTCCATCTGCATCGCAAAGAGTCTCCTGAGTTATCCCCTATAATTAGTACAGGCACTTACTACACCAGTGGTTATTACATTAGTGACTGCACATCTCTAGGGCAATTATTACACCATAGAGAGAGAGAAATGTACCTCCACACCCTGGAAAGATCGGACGTCTGAAATTCCTGCGTTGTGGGACGTCCGCATCTCCTCAAACCGATGGGCTCTGGCGGGCGAGTGGGCAGAAGAAGGAGGCAGAACCGGGTCCGAATCACCTGAACACACTTCTGTGTTAGGGGCTGGTGTCCTGCCGGCCAGACTTATGAGGATACGGGGAGGTAAGTACACGCCTGTTATGAACTGGTGGTTTAGGAGCAACATGGGACGAGCTCTGGAGGAGGTGGTACCTGTACTAACCGCAGTTCCTGAGCTAAACACAACACTAGAAGTAGCCGTGGGATGTTCCTGTCACTCCCTAGACACCTCGTCACAGTCGGAGGACTAACTACCCCTAAAGATGGAAACAGGAAAGCTATCTTGCCTCAGAGAAAATTCCCAAAGGACAGACAGCCCCCCACAAATATTGACTGAGTGGAGAGGGAAATGACATACACAGAATGAAACCAGGGTATAGCAAAGGAGGCCAATCTAGCTAGATAGATAGGACAGAATACTGTGCGGTCAGTATTAAAATACTAGAAAAATCCACCACAGAGTTCACAAAAATCTCCACACCTGACTAAAGGTGTGGAGGGTAAATCTGCTTTCCAGAGCATCCAGCTTAACTGAATAAATCCATACTGACAAGCTGGACAAGAAAAAACATAGAATGTGCTGAACGATTAAGTCCACAATATGTGGACAGCAAAAGAACAAGCAAGGACTTATCTTTGCTGAACTGGTCAGAATATTAGGGAAATCCAAGCAGAGATGTGAATCCAACCAGGAACCATTGACAACTGGCACTGGCTGAATGATAGAGCCAGGCTATATAGCCGAGCCAGAATTGACGATCAGTGGAAGCAGCTGCTGACTGCTAAATCCAAGGAGCAGCCGTACCACTTAAAACCACCGGAGGGAGCCCAAGAGCAGAACTCACAAAAGTGCCACTTACAACCACCGAACTGAATGTCCTAGTTCCGGTCAATGGGGTGTACACTGCGGGGGAGGAGCTACCGTATATACTCGAGTATAAGCCGAGATTTTCAGCCCAAATTTTTGGGCTGAAAGTGCCCCCTCGGCTTATACTCGAGTCACGGTCGGCGGGTGAGGGGGAGAGGGCGCTGAGGCATACTCACCTAGTCCCGGCGCTCCCCCTGCCCGTCCCACGGTCTTCGGTGCCGCAGCTCTTCCCCTGTTCAGCGGTCACATGGGACCGCTCATTAGAGAAATGAATAGGCTGCTCCACCTCCCATAGGGGCGGAGCCGCATAATTCATTTCTCTAATCAGCGGTGCCGGTGACCGCTGACAGAGGAAGAGGCCGCGGCACCGAAGACCAGCTGTCCGGGGGAAGGAGCCAGGGACGCCGGGAGCAGGTTAGTATTACATATTTACCTACCCTCGTTCCACCCGCCGGGCGCCGTTCTGTCTTCCCGTCCTCTGGCTCTGACTGTTCAGGTCAGAGGGCGCGATGACGCATATAGTGTGCGCGCCGCCCTCTGCCTGATCAGTCAGTGCGGAGAGATGCCGGAACGGGACGCTGAGGAGCTGCAAGCAAGACAGGTGAGTATGTGTTTTTTTTTTTATTGCAGCAGCAGCAATGGCACAGCTTTATGTGGAGCATCTATGGGGCAACGGTGCAGAGCACTATATATAAGGCACAGCTTTATGTGGAGCATCTATGGGGCAACGGTGCAGAGCACTATATATAAGGCACAGCTTTATGTGGAGCATCTATGGGGCAACGGTGCAGAGCACTATATATAAGGCACAGCTTTATGTGGAGCATCTATGGGGCAACGGTGCAGAGCACTATATATAAGGCACAGCTTTATGTGGAGCATCTATGGGGCCATAATCAAAGGTCAAAGGTGCAGAGCATTATATATGGCACAGCTATCTATGGGGCCATAATCAGAGGTGCAGAGGTAATATATAGCACAGCTATCTATGGGGCCATAATCAAAGGTGCAGAGCATTGTATATGGCACAGCTTTCTATGGAGCATCTATGGGGCCATAATGAACGGTGCAGAGCATTATATGTGGCACAGCTTTATGTGGAGCATCTATGGGGCCATAATGAACGGTGCAGAGCATTATATGTGGCACAGACTCTCATGATTTCTCATGTACAAGTTGACTATCATGGCCGTACATAATTTACTGCATTTTCATAAAACAATACGAAAATGATATCTTATGAAACAAAAGCGCTCAAAGGAAGTAATCTGGAAATGCCTTAACAATACTTACTTTGCAGTGTACAATTAGCTTTGGCTGAGTAGCAGGGTTTCCAACTTCATCAAATATTTGAATTTGGAAGGGAAAAAGTGATCCATTGTCAATGATAAGAATATCATTATCTGGGAGCACTTGAATTTGTTTTGGTGGCCCTACAAAAGAAAATTAGCATCATCACCAACAATCACGTCAACTATTTTTTTTCTCCCCTCTAACGGAAAAAATGCAGAACTATCATAATACTGTGGTTCACATATTATAGGGACAGGTATGGTGCACTTATGAAAAAAAAGAAGAGGTGGGGTTGTACAGCATTTTTTATTTAGATTTTTACAACTGGCGTATTAAATGAATCAAACCTAGCATATGTTCTTATTTATTTAATCTTGCTCACCTACCTTCTTAATACCCTTTTCACATTAATCTGAGGTTTCTCCAACATGTACAACTGACTCTGACAACACAAACCATCCAGTTAAGATAATTAAATATTACATGTGCATATTAGGTGTGGTTTTCATAGGGTCAAGGTAGATTTTGCTACTGAAGAGCCTAGAGTTTTCACATAGCCAAAGTATATTTCCTCATGAGTAAGGCTACTTTCACACATCCGTCTTTTTGTTTCAGGCTAAATCCGGCTCTTTAGAGAAAAACTGGAACCGGAAAAAATAAAAACCGGAACCGATTTTTCCCCATTGACTTGTATTAGCGCCAGATCGCGCCGCATGGCCCAGCGTTCCTTCCGTTTTTTTTCCGGATCCGGCTAAAATTCCGATTCCGGAGTCTGGAAAAACCATCTACTGTAATGTTTTTTTTGTCTGCGGCGAAATAGCTGGAAGGGCCGGGTCCGGCCCTTCCGGCTTTTCGCTACAATGCATGTCTATGGACGCCAGATTGCGCTGGATCCGGAAAAAGGCAGATCCGGCGGCCTGATCCGGCTTTTTACACTGAGCATGCTCAGAAACTATTGGCCTGCCCCCAGGACACATGTATAAAGCCCTCCCTCATTCCCAGCCATACTGCCAGCCAGAGAGCCCACACCCTGCCAAGATTGAAGAACCTGACCAAAGAGCCAGAGAGCGGAGCCAGCTATAGCCTGCCACAGAGCCCAGCCAGCCAAGCCTGAGAGAGCGGAGCCTGCCACAGAGCCCAGCCAGCCAAGCCTGAGAGAGCAGAGCCTGCCACAGAGCCCAGCCAGCTATAAACCTGCCACAGAGCCCAGCCAGCTCTAACCTGCTATAGAGCCCAGCCAGCCAAGCCTGAGAGCGGAGCCTGCCACAGAGCCCAGCCAGCCAAGCCTGAGAGAGCGGAGCCTGCCACAGAGCCCAGCCAGCTATAAACCTGCCACAGAGCCCAGCCAGCTCTAACCTGCTACAGAGCCCAGCCAGCCAAGCCGTACCAGAGCAGCTATGCCTTCTTCTGGGAGCCCTCACTCCCATCGGCAGCGCACTGAGGTAAATATATGTTTTTTACATAATTTTGCTCTCTCTCGCTCTCTCCCTCTCTTTTGTGTATGTGTGTGCATGTGTTTGTGTGTAAGTGTGTGTGTAAGTGTGTGTGTTTGTGTGTGTGTGTATGTGTGCGTGTGTGTGTGTATGTGTGTGTGTATTTGTGCATGTATGTGTATATATTAATGTATTTTGCCATTTTTCTTCTTTGTAGGAAGCTGCTGACGCAGTCCAAGAGGTGCTCCCAGAAGAAGAGGGAAGGGGTGGAGAAAGACCTGGAGTGGGATCACAATTGGTATGTTTCTTTCATGTATCGAGGAACCACAACCTCACACTACACACAACACATAACACCACAGGATACTTACAGATAGAACACAACACTTACAAACTGATAAATTCAGACATCACACAACACATAAAAAATGATCATTATAGATATCACATGGCACACAACACATAAAAAGGCTACATACAAGCACATAATTGTCATGTTTTTGTTTCTTCTAGCGTTTGGATTCTGGTGCTCAATCCTGAGGTCCTCCCAGTGGCTCCCAGGGTCGTTGGCGTGAGAGTCATGGCGGCCATCATCGTGTAAGCATATATGTTGTTTTGCTGTTTTTTTAGGTTTATTCTTTATGTTGTTTACAATTTTGGTTTAATTTTTTTTTCCCTTTTTTTATAACAAGCTTCACAGCGTGCTCCTGATTCTGACGGTGAGGAGGTTGGCCTCGATATTGACCTCCTCATCGATCTTATCCGAGACAGGGAGCCGCTGTGGAACATGGGTGACTGCCGCCATGCTGATATCACAGTGACCCGTCGACTCTGGGAGCAAGTCTGCCAAGAACTCATAGCGAAGTGGGAGGACCTCGATGTTCGGGCCCAGAATCAAGAACATAAGTATACACAGTTCAGCTTTGTTGATGAGTTCCAAGTACTGTTTCTAACCAATTTGTGTTTCTCCTTTTTTAACAGGTGAGAGGATTGTGAAAAGGTGGCGGTCGGTCAGGGATCGCTTTAAGAAGGAATTCAACAGAGATGCGGGCCCCGAGTGGATCTGGAGGACGCAGGAGCAAATACAAGTATGCCCAAGCCCTGTCGTTCCACAGGTCAACGATGGTGACACGAAGGTAAATATTACCCACCACATGTAATAACCAATGTTTAACATGTCTAAACCTCTTTTACTCTTTCAGCGAGGGCCATGCAATGACCGTATATTAATTGTTTGTTTTTCTCCTTTGTTCCACAGCACCGTTGGGAGCACTCGGGAGCCTGCAGCACAGTTGAACCCTTCTGGGGCGATCCCTCAGGAGGCCGCCACCGAGGGACACTTTGACAGTGACGACCCCTCTGCACCTTCCCACACATCGGATCCCTCTGTCCCATCCACGAGCGCTGGAGCATCGTGGCCGGTTCCATTGCATGTATCTGCTGGTGAGGATATAGCGTTTCCTGTACCCCACCCCTCTGCTGCTGCGACCTCTGGTACACCTGTAGCATCGGGGCGCCTTCGGCAGAGGGGTCAGGTACAGAGTTATGCGCTGGAGTTCTTACACCTGAACACATCCTTCCAGGACTGTCAGAAAGTTTTGTCCGAGCAAATGGCTGCAGGTTTTAATTTAATAAATAAAAGTATACTCGAGATGCATACACTTCTTTTTAAATATTTTTATTGAAATTTTTCATAAGAAATGGTAGTGGATAGAGGGAAGGGAAGATGGGGAAGGGGCTAACATTGGAAAAAAAAAAGGGTGAGGGAAAAGGGAATCAATATAATTAGAGAACCAAATATCAAAAGATGCATACACTTCTGTTAACGATGCATTCAGAGGCAAGACAGCCACCGAACAACACTTTTTTCCAGTTGGTACTTGAGCAAATGGAGACGCTATCTGCTTCTCAGCAGATGCAAGTAATGGAATTCTGCCAGTCTACTCTAGCACTCATTGCCTCAAGAGCAGAGACTCTAGCCACCCATGCTGCAACTGCCCCTTCTTCCTCCACTGTCCATCACTACAGCCACTACCATCCTCCTGACCCGTACCACCAACCTGCCCGTGCCCCATCCCACCAACCTCACCATCACCCACATAGTGTCCGTGCCTCATCCCACCAGCCACAACACTTCCAGCGTTCCCGTGCCCCTTCCCACCAGCCACACTACCAGCGTCCCACCCGTACCCCTTCCCACCAATATGATGATCCCGACCCATACCACTTCCCACCTACTTCATCTGCGCCTCCTCTCCCTGCCCACTACCACCAGCCTCTTTCACCTCCTTCCCAACCCTCTTCTCCACCCATCACTGCTTCTGCCTCCCAATCCTCCCAAAACATCACCTACACCCCTCCATCCTACCAAATTCCTAACCCCAATCCCACTTTCCTGTCCACCCGCTCAATTGCCTTCTCCACTCCTTCACCACTACCTATTGATCCTTCCCTACCACCAACACATTCCTCTCTCCACACTCCCACTGTCGAAGTGTCCCTATCCAACAGCCCCTCCAGCATTATCTCCACCCCGACTTATTCAAATCTATAGAGTTTTGTGTTCAGCAAAATCAAGTTTATTTGTGTGTTGCAAAATAACAGTTCATTTTTGTTAAAAAAAAAAAAAAAAAAATGTAATACAACTGTTGTTTACAGTTATTTTGTATTTTCTTTATAAGGTATAGATAACACTTTGGTTAAACAAGTTTTATTGGTCAGAGGTAAAATAATTTGGGTACAACCCAAACAGGTACACAACTTGGGTAAAAGGTAGAATCAAACAGGTACATAACTTTGGTAAAAGGTAAAACCAAACAGGTACACAACTTGGGTAAAAGGTTAAACCAAACAGGTACACAACTCGGATAAAAGGTAAATTACTTGTTACAAGGAAAAAGACAAATTGTTCAAACTCTCTCATCCTGCCAGTCTATTCTTCCTTCGGGTGAAATAAAATATTCTGCAAATTGATCCCGAATTCGGGAAACAGTCGCAGAACTTCTATACGTTTGGTTGCTATAATCAGCCAAGGTGGTTTGTTCAGACAGGTCCACAATGGAAATCGGTTCCTTGGGATAGCACATAATTGTGCAGGACAACACACGCTTTCGCTACCTCATCCACAGTGTCTGTCTTCAAGTTAATAGATGTCAGTAGAACTCTCCATTTGGCGGTTAATATCCCAAACGCACACTCCACTGTTCTCCGTGCACGTGTGAGTCGGTAGTTGAAGACTCTTTTAGTATTGTTTAAACCACGGCTGGAGTAGGGTTTCAAAAGATGTTCTGAAAGCTGATAGGCTTCATCCCGGACACAAACAAAAGGCATTGGTGGCTCAGATGTTTGAGGCAGTGGTCTTGGGGGGGGGAATTGAAAGGTTTTTCCATACAAATGCCACCCAATAGAAGACAGTTTGAAAACTTGCAAATCATTAGAGCGGCCATACGCCCCAATATCCACCGCTACAAATTTGTAATCCGCATCGGCTATGGCCATCAGCACGATGGAAAAGTACTTTTTATAATTAAAATATTCTGATCCAGTACCAGCCAGATTCACGATACAGATGTGTTTCCCATCCACCGCGCCCAAGCAATTGGGAAACTGACATACTTCCTGGAATTTTTCGGCTACTTTCAACCAAGTCTGCATTGTGGGATGTGGAATAAAATCATCACGCAGAAAGTCCCACAGTGCACGGCAAGTGTGCCTCACTATTCCAGATATGGTTGAAATTCCCAGTCTGAACTGGAAATGTAGTGAAGACAGGAATTCTCCAGTAGCTAGGAATCTGTGAACAAAAGCAAGGCAGAAATTACTACAAATTCAAAATATCAATCAATGAAAGTGCTCTACAAGAGTACATCCAAAATGAATGATTACCGAAGAGTGACCATCAGACTCTCAGCCAGTCTAATGGAGAATCTGCAATATGTATCACTCCTTCTTATTAGATGTTCAATCCGCTCCACCAATACATCAAAGTTCTCTGGTTTCATCCGCATATAGCTGAAAAACTTCTCTGGGTCTCCTCGTACCTCCATGTATGAAATGGAAAAGACTCCCCGCATCATTCTCTGTGCCGTGATGGGGTGGATCCACAAACGGCGTCGGCGCAGACGCATGATGCGCCGTCTCTCTCGCTCCTTCTCAAGAACAATTTGCCTCCACGATGAAATCCACGTTGTTCTGCAGAATCTTCGCAATAATGCCGTCCATCTTGCTCTGTATCTTGCTCCTCTCAAACCTGTCACTGATGGGCTGTAGGAACACTGTATATATAGTTTTCAGGGGGCCAATCACATTTTTAGCCTGTCAGGGGGCGTTTTTAAACGATTCTGCCGGATCCGATGTCCGGATCTGGCGAAAAACCGGATCCGTCCCATCCGGTTTTCACAAAATAAGCTGAATCCGGTGCTGCGGCGCGACGCTGGAATCGGCATGCGGCAAAAAACCTGATGTGTGAAAGTAGCCTAAGAATGCAGAGAGCGATTGAAACCCGTGGCTGATCAGTACCCACTTATCACTCTTCTATGGATTTTACATGTTTGAAATAAAGTGCTAATTTTAACACATTTGGATCATGCTGCACAATCTCACCTCAATCACAGATTTGTGACCACAGCATGCAGGCAGAGAAGGGTAGGCACCAAGCTTGATGAGTTGTGTCTGTTACTCCCACAGAGGAGAACAGAGAGCTGCACACCTGGAGAATATTTGGTTTTGAAATGCGTGCAGTCGCCCAATATCTGGAAATTGTTTTTATTTAAAGCTGCTGATTTTAGAATGAGAGTGAATAAGCAATCTAATGTGTAAGGAGGACTCCTCTGACCATCTCTAACAGCAGGACTTTCGAGCAAGGAGGACCAGGTATGTTACATTTTCATAATGCCTTAAACTTTTGATATGTACAGTGAAGGAAATAATTATTTGATCCCTTGCTGATTTTGCAAGTTTGCCCACTGACAGAGACATGAACAGTCTATAGTTTGGCTTAGCCAGTCTACAGACATTAATCCCATAGAAAACGTATGGAGGGAGTTGAAGCTCCAAGTTGCCAAGTGACTGCCTCAAAATCTTAATGATTTAGAGACGATCTGCAAAGAGGAGTGGACCAAAATTCCTCCCGACATGTGCGCAAACCTCACCATGAACTACAAAAAAAGTCTGACTGCTGCGCTTGTCAACAAGGGTTTTGCCACCAAGTATTAAGTCTTGTTTGCCAGAGGGATCAAATACTTATTTGTCACTGCAAAATGTAAATACATTTATATAATATATACAATGTGATTTTCTCAATTTTATTTTTGGTATTCTATCTCTCAATGTTAAAATTAACCTACCCTTAAAATTATAGACTGTTCATGCCTTTGTCAGTGGGCAAACTTGCAAAATCAGCAATGGCTCAAATTATTTCCTTCACTGTATGGCCCAAATTACACCAACTCACAGGATCTAGATTCATTTCAGAGTCACTGGTTGATTAGACCTAAAATGCTTCTCAAGTAATCAAGTACATAGGATCTGACATTCATTGTATTAGTCTTTACACTTACAAAGCATGGCACGTTTGTGGGGTATAGTCTACCACACAATAGTCCCTTTAGGAAACAACAAAAAAATGTTCAGAAATCACCAAATGAAGGCAACAGCATCAGGAGCTGCGGTCATCAATCGTTACCCAAAATGTTTTATGCAAGGCCTACCTAATGGTTTCTAATGACTTAGCTGAAGAAATATAAGAAGGGGAGCACTAGAGTATCTACAAGTCAAAGCAAAGAAAATATGTTCCAAAAAAGAAAATGCTAAGCGTGTGCCTTACTTTCTAAAATCCCTATTAAAACAAAACTGTATACAGAGCAACACCGTTTTCTTTTTACATGGAAGCCTATGGATGACAGTTGCTGGATGATTCCATACAGTGTCATCCTCCAATTGGCTTGTCTGCATAAAGTTCCCTGCAATTTTTATACATCTTTAACCTGAGTTTCTACATTTCTGACTACTGTAGCAGTAGTCTGTCATGGGAGAGAATAAACAGGTCCCTGTAATCAGAATTGCAGGTAATTTGAGTTAGTAATTTAAGTAATAAGGGCTCCTAGGGTGGGATGTTTGCTTAAATATATTTAATAAAGCAGATCACAAGTAGAAAAGCATTCGAACACATACACACCAGGAAATAACTTTAGCTTTGTAGTCTGAATGTCTTCTTTTAATCCAGGCAAAGTAATCTTCAATGTACAGTTCTGTTGAGGCAATCAAAGTCAAAATATGTAAAAATGTGAGATATCTGATCTACAGGTGCTTTTTATGGATTTATATTATACAGTAGTAATATTCGTATGGTCACATTCAGATAAGAAAATGTGGCTATAGTACTGTCATCAATTAGTAAGAAGGTTCTAGTTACCTTGCCCTGGTAGCTCTTAACTTGTCCTTTAATAATCACTCCCTTAATCAATAATGGCGGCACCTTGCTTAGCTCTTTATATTCGATTGTAAGACCACTACATGCAGCAAAATAAAATAATTGTGTTACATTAAATAATTTTATCTTCAGAAAATATAGACACATCCAAAATAGACATAAAAACCAAGACATTCTAACTTAAAGGGGAACTGTCATCATGAAAATCCAGTCCAATCTGCAGTCATCTTGTTAAAGAGCAGGTAGGGAGGAGTAGACTAAAATAGTTTTGTGAGTAAATCTTCAGTAAATTCTTTCTGGGATCTTCAGTCCAGTGGGCGCCTCTATCAGTGACTGATAGCTCTCTTTGTACAAATGTACCTACACAGACAACGGTCAATTACGGATTGTCCGGTGGGCGGTTCTAAAAATTCCAGAATGAACAGAGGATTAAATGATTAATATATTTGATAATCATATATTATGGAATTGATATTTTCTCACAAAACTATATCTTATTCGGCTCAGCTCCTCCTGCTCTACAACAAGATGCCCGTAGAGTGGACTCCATTTCCATGGAACAAGTTCCCTTTAATAGAAAAAGAATTGCTTAAATGCTACTTGTAATTGGTATCTGCGGATCTTCATCCAGATGGTGGCAGCACATTTGTGAATAGTATAACACTTAAGAACAGAATTAGTAAAAGGTAGGACATTACATATACCTGATGCCTCCACCTTTCTGACTAAAAACAATAGAACAGTTCACCTATGCACAAAACAAGGCTTAAGTAGTGGCGCTTCCCACCACAATACACAATCCAATAAAAACGGAAGCAGATGCCAAAATAAAATTTTCAGACACTTTATTAGAAACAATTTAATAAAAAAGGTACAAATAAGTAAAAAAATGAAGATACTATTGCACAATACAGCCGCCCAACTGGGTAGTACACCCCTATGTATCCCAATAATATCACCATAAGTTACCACCCATCAGGTTGAACACCACATATAGACTAAGGGCTCCTATAAATACATATGATGCCAAACTGTATAAGTTTCTCTTGTTCAGGGTGGCTTATCTAGGCCTACAACCCTCCCATGGGCATATTCCCAAGAGGATATAAGATTAATTCAGCTGTCAAAAACACAAAGCTATATGTGATGCCTATAATGTACGAAGGTAACTGCTTATCAAGAAATTACAAACTGATTCCATAAGATAAAGTGCATAGTGCTTATTTAGGGTCTATCACAAGTCATATTAAACATATATAATTAACAGGGCAAAACGCCTCAATGTAATCTCAGTGTGGCAAACAGATCTATAAGGTCAATTTAACATGAGCATTCAATTGCTTCAAGGTATATTGTAAACGTTCAGTAGATTGGAGCATACGCCTTCAGTATAAAGATAATGACAGCAGCCACAGAAAAAGTGCACAGTGCTAAGGCCGGTTTCACATTTGCGGTTGTGTCCGCAGCGTTTCTTCCGCAAATATCCGCATGCGTTGTGTATTAGGGACGCATGCGTCTGCGATCGTTCGAGTTTTGCCGCGTTTGACGACGCATGCGTCGTTTTGTCATCTGCGGCTTGTCGCGGAAATGCAACATGTAGTAATTTTTAGAGGCGTCAATTTGCCGCCTGGAACCGTATGCAGTCGATTGCGCAAGGAATGCGCCAAAAAACCACATTGCTGTCTATATGAACGCATGCATTCACAAGCACATGCGTTTGCTTGCATTCGTGAACGCATGCGTTCCACAAGAGAAAAACATGTCTAGACACTGATAAGCCACCCCCACTTACAAGGTGATAAAGGGATGTAGTGGACATTTGCAGGTCACTACCCAGCAGACAGCCAAGCAGAGTAGACAGACCACAGCAGACAGCCAAGCAGAGCATACAGACCACAGCACCTTGGAGCAAACAAGCCTCTGAACAATGTGAGTATATCCTAGCCAATGCCTTTATTTTCTATTTTCTGTCTCTACATGTCCTAATTTCTGCCATTTTTTTTTCTTTCTGCATGCATCAGAATGTCTTTTTCTTCTGATGAGGAGCAACGTCCTGGGCCTCTGAAGTAGAACATGTCAGTCAGGTGAGTACTTGCCTCCTCAGATTGGAAAGAATTCACTGTCACATCTACACATATGACAATTTTTGTTTTTCATTTTTTTTTAGCGTTCTTCTTCTACTGCGGCAGAGACTGGGCAGGAGCAGCGGAGTCACGGTCGGGTGGCAAGGCGGCAGCGTGTACGTATACAAGGCTGACTGTTTACTGTATCCTCACTTTAGTATTCTTGAATCTTCCTTTCTTTACTTTCCTCTTTCTTTACATTTTTCTTCTGGACTCCTTTTTTACCTTGACTTTCCTTATTCATGCCATTTCTCAGCCTCTGTTTTCTTTCTTTTCCTTATGTTAATGTATGCAACATTTAATGTCTTCATTTATGGTATCGGTTCCAGAACGGGATAGGGACCTCATTGACAACGATATCCTCATCTCCCTGGTCCATGAGCGAGTCCCTTTGTGGGACACCCGGGATCCACTGCACTCAAACAACTTGACGATCCGGCGCCTATGGAATGAGGTGGCCATAGCGATGTGGGATGGCTGGGACAACGCCCCGAATCGGGTCCGAAGTGCATTTGGTAAGTATTGCAATGCAGTGTGAAGCAGCAGAGACCTTGGCCGTGCTCACACAACTGTGTGTGATAAAAGAAACTCTCAGGAGTTTCTCTCATCACACACAGTTGTGTGGGCACGGACTAAAGTCCTTTTTCTGACCATAATGTTTTTTTTTGTGGTTTTTTTTTTTTTTTTTTTTTTACAGTGGCCAAAGTGAAAACACATTAGGTTGTATTGTATTGCCATAATCTGTATATTTCTATTCCACAGGATTTTGCGTCTGGTTAATTTTTGGTATTCATTTTCTTTTTTCTTTTCTCACAGCACATGGAGCACTACTGTTGGCCCAGGTTCTGGAGCGGCCCTTCATCAGACAGCCACGGACCCGTCCCAGGCATCCAGCAGCGCTGCAGCAAGTGGGCCTGCCACACTAACTGGAGACCAGGAAGCTGGTCCATCAGGTGTTCTCCTTTCCCAGTCCTCTGCCACTGCCCCTTTTTTGGGGGGCTCCTCCCGGCAGCGGGCATCGGACAGGTCCCTCATGCCCGAGTTTTTGCACTTGAGCTCGGTTTTTCACGAAGGACTCAAGCCTTTGGGTGACCGAATGGATATTTCACTTAGCCACATGAATACACGTATCCAGGAGGTCACCAAAAGTCTTGACCAAGTAAAAGCCGACCTCCAGAGGCCAGCACATCATTTTTTTAACCAAATTGAGCAGGGCATGTTGGAACACCTTACTCCTGATCTCCAGCGTCATGCAGGCCTGCAATGCTGCTTACGTGCAGGCTATGCAGCAGAGTCGGTATGTTCAGCAGACAATGGCGGCATATCCACCTGTGCCTTCACTGTCACGATTAACCTCAAATGCCGACCTCTGCTGCATACCACTGTACGGCCACCTCTATTCCTAGCAGTGCCGGACACCAGTACAGCACCATCACCATGACGAGTGCTGTTGGACAGCCCACCGCCACCACCATGACAACCGCTGCTCCTGCTTGGGCCTCCTCCACTGAGACCACAATGCAGAAGGACCCTGGCATGGCCTTCCGTACCGCCACCACCACGATGCAGCAGGACCCTGGCATGGCCTTCCGTACCGCCACCGTGAGTGCAGCAGGACCCTGGCATGGCCTTCCGTACCGCCACCACCACGATGCAGCAGGACCCTGGCATGGCCTTCTGTACCGCCACCACCACGATGCAGCAGGACCCTGGCATGGCCGCATGCTCTACGAGCACTATGGATTCTGGCATGGCTGCACGCTCTACGAGCACTATGGACTCTGGCATGGCTGCACGCTCTACGAGCACTATGGACTCTGGCATGGCTGCACGCTCTACGAGCACTATGGACTCTGACACAGTGCAGCCGGACCCTGACAATTCACCCACCATGACTATGCCACGACATATGAGCCCACCGAGGCTTCCCAGAACCCGGCAATCACAGAGAAAAAAAACAAAACAGCGGACTCTTAGTATTCCTCCCCCTTCACCTCCCAGTGTGTCTGTAATGTCAGGTTTGTCTCACCCTTCCAGTGCGTCTCAAGCCTCTTGTGTGTCAAGTCCTATCCCCAAACTACCAGACCCCACTAGTTTCATTGCCCTTTCTCCTGCCATCTCTGCGTCGTCCACGGTTAGCCAGGCCTCAGTGCTTCACACCCCCCGTTTACATCACTCTACCCCTAGCCGGCGCAGTTAAATAAAAATTTTTGTTGTGAAAAAAGAAAAACAATTTTTTTTGGCCCAATTATGTTTGGTTTATTGTGTCTTTCGCCGCCGGCAACACACACCGTGCGCCAAATAAGAAACTTCGCCACACACTTTATTGTTTGGCTACATCATATCTCCAGTAGTTAGCAAATAAAAGACTGCAGCTTTGTGTGTCTTTAGTATAGAGATATGAGGTGGGCCAAAAAATTAATTAATGTATTATCGCCATAATCTCTTCCTTCTGCTTAGTCTGTGACTAGTGTAGCAGTCTGAAGAGAAAATGGCGGAAATACAATGCAGAACTATACTCAACAGGTCAGGTGTCAAAAAACTCATTAGGTAGAACACCTGACCTGGTGAGTAGAGAACTGCCTTGTATAACCTCCATCTTCTCTTCTGTGTACGTAATCTATTCCACACAAAGTGAAGGGACGATGGTGGTCATACACGGCATATCTATGCTCACCTGCACAGGTGTCAGAAATAGTGAATTCATGAGGCTGTTATATGTGCATCATGAATTCATTATTTATGGCACCTGACTTGATGACTATAGATCTCTTTAGTGTGACAGTCATTGTCTCTTCAGTCTGTGTTCAATGGATACTGCAGAACAGAATCAGGACGCAATGACGTCAACAAGCTTACCACTAAAGCAAAATGGCTGCCGTCACACTAGCAGTATGTGGTCAGTGTTTTATATCAGTATTTGTAAGCCAAAACAAGGAGTGGACCAATTATAGGTAAATTATGATATTAACATAATAACTAGCACCTCTGCCTTTATCACCCACTCCTGGTTTTGGATTACAAATACTGATATTAAATACCGACCAAATACTGCCAGTTTTAGGACAGCCTTGGTTTGTAGAGGAAATACATAGGAGACACGGTCAACACAACCAAAAATAAAGTTTATTAATGAGAAATATTATTAACATTTAAGAAAATTACTTGTACAGATAAAATTACAACAGGACATTTACACAACATTGTCCTGCCATGACACACGTCCAATATCAGAATCAAAAAAGGCAGCAAATTGGTCCCGCATGTGACCAACTTCAGCAGTTGATAGCAGCGGGTGATGCTGGTAATCAGGCAGTGGGTATGCAACTGGTTCATCCAGTTCAATGTTGGGTTGCTCCTTTGCCATTATATAATTGCCCAGAACCACACAGGCTTTGACCACCTCGTCGACGGTCTCCATTTTTAGATTAATGGCTGATGCAAGAATGCGCCATTTAGAGACTAGAATGCCAAAGGTACACTCTACTGTTCTTCGGGCCCTGGTCAGTCTGTAGTTAAAGAACCTTCTAGTGTGGTTCAAGTCCCGACTGGAATATGGCTTCAGTAGGTTTTCACACATCTGAAAGGCCTCATCCCCAACCATAACAAATGGCATCGGTGGACCTTGAGTGTTGGGGAGTGGTTGTGGCCGTGAAAAATTAAAATTTTTGCCATACACACGGCGGCCCATATCAGAGTTCTTAAAAGTCTGGGAATCGTTGCCACGGTCAAAAGCTCCAATGTCCACGGCGATGAAGCGACAGTCCGCATCGGCTATTGCCAGGAGCACAACAGAAAAATATTTTTTGTAATTGAAGTACTCCGATCCTGTTCTGGCTGGTTTGATAATGCGAATGTGCTTTCCATCCACCGCTCCCAAACAGTTTGGGAAATCACACACATTCCAGAATTTTTCCGCAATTTCAAGCCACATGTCCAAGGTGAATAGGGGTATAAACTCTTCCCGAAGTACATTCCACAAAGCCCGGCAGGTGTCCGCAACTATTCCGGACAGGGTGGATATTCCAAGCCGGTATTGGAAGTGGAGGGATGATAAACTCTCCCCGGTTGCCAGAAATCTGTAAGAAAAACAAACCCCCCCAAAAATTACAATCTATTTTATTTATGTTGTGGTTACGCTAAAGACAGAAAGGAAAATACACGAAAAATACATGTCAGAACACCCAAAATTTGGACTGTCATTGGTTTAGATTTGGAAGGTACCTTAATGTAACCAGCAGATGTTCGAGTGGAATCGCTCTACGGAGCTGGGTGTCCTGTCTCCGTATGGCTCCTTGGACATGAGCAAGCAAATCCCGGAAAGAGTCTTGCGACATCCTTGTATATTCATGGAATTTCTCCGGGTTGGCATTAAGCTCGCCATATAGCGTGTGATAGGCTCCACGGCTCTCATGTAGTTCGATAATTGGGTGTCTCCAAAAACGCCTACGATGTCTCCTTCTCCATCTTTCGCGATTTCTGTCTTGCTCCCAAGCAAACGCACAGGCAAGAAACAGCTTGATACTTAAATCCAGGTTGAAATAAAAGCTCTCCATGCGAAGATCCATTCTGACACAGCATACGGAAGCAAAATCTGAAGAGTTCAGCTGTTCAAGGGTCTATATATAGAGATCCCATAATACATGCCCCCTCTGAGGTCCCATTGGCGGTTTCTGGTTATCTCGATTTTTCTCCTGTAAAATTTGTCACCATGCGCACCAAAAATGCAAACGCAGGAAAGAACGCATAGAAAAGCGTGCAAACGCGACGTTTTTTTAACCGCATGCGTTTCCGCATGCGTCTTAAAAACGCCGCGTTTGTATGCATTTCCATGTGTTTTTTCCTGCACTTGCGGATGCGGATTAAACGCTGCGGATTCGAATGCTAATGTGAAACTAGCCTAAGCAAGGCAAACGCTTAAATATAATCTCGATGTGACAGACACAAATAAAGATATTGCATACATTCAGTAGTTTGGAGCATGTGCCTCCAGTACAACAGTATTAGCAGCAACCATAAATGAACATAGGATATCAGTCTAAATCAACATAAGTATAAAAGGGTATACGACCTAGTTAGGCAGCGTGGGTCAGTTTGTAATTTCTTGATAAGCAGTTACCTTCGTACATTATAGGCATCACATAAAGCTTTGTGTTTTTGACAGCTGAATTAATCTTATATCCTCTTGGTAACATGCCCATGGGAGGGTTGTAGGCCTAGATAAGCCACCCTGAACAAGAGAAACTTATACAGTGAAGCATCATATGTATTTATAGGAGCCCTTAGTCTATATGTGGTGTTCAACCTGATGGGTGGTAACTTATGGTGATATTTTTGGGATACATAGAGGTGTACTACCCAGTTGGGCGGCTGTATTGTGCAATAGTATCTCCATTTTTTAACTTATTTGTACCTTTTTTATTAAATTGTTTCTCATAAAGTGTCTGAAAATTTTATATTGGCATCTGCTTCCGTTTTTTTCGGATTGGATTGTGTAAACTATAGAACAGGTTGATTATTTTGGCACTTCAATATTTAAAAAAAAAAAAAAAAGATAACATTTGGTATATGTATATTTTAGTTAGGCTACTTTTACACTAGCGTCGTGCACTGCACGTCACTATGCGTCGTTTTGGAGAAAAAACGCATCCTGCAAAAGTGCTTGCAGGATGCGTTTTTTCTCCACAGACTTTTATTAACGACGCAGTGCGACGCATTGCCACACGTCGCAACCGTCGTGCGACGGTTGCGTCCGACCGTCGCCAACAAAAAACGTTGCTTGCAACGTTTTTTGGTGTGTCGTTCCAGTCTTTTCCAACCGCGCATGCGCGGCCGGAACTCCGCCCCCGCCTCCCACAATGGGCATTGAAAACCCCGTTGTGTGGCGTTTCCACAGCTAGCGTCGGTGCGCTGCCACGTCGCATAGCGACGTGCAGCGCACGACGCTAGTGTGAAAGTAGCCTTATGCATCCACATTTCTAAAAGACATTATAATCTGCATTTTTATGCTGATGTATAGTGCAGTCTGCGGTGCTATTGCACTCATTCATTACTGTATAGATGTATAGAGTGCAATATACACTCACCGGCCACTTTATTAGGTACACCTGTCCAACTTCTTGTTAACACTTAATTTCTAATCAGCCAATCACATGGCGGCAACTCAGTGCATTTAGGCATGTAGACATGGTCAAGACAATCTCCTGCAGTTCAAACCGAGCATCAGTATGGGGAAGAAAGGTGATTTGAGTGCCTTTGAACGTGGCATGGTTGTTGGTGCCAGAAGGGCTGGTCTGAGTATTTCAGAAACTGCTGATCTACTGGGATTTTCACGCACAACCATCTCTAGGGTTTACAGAGAATGGTCCGAAAAAGAAAAAAAATTCAGTGAGCGGCAGTTCTGTGGGCGGAAATGCCTTGTTGATGCCAGAGGTCAGAGGAGAATGGGCAGACTGGTTCGAGCTGATAGAAAGGCAACAGTGACTCAAATCGCCACCCGTTACAACCAAGGTAGGCCTAAGAGCATCTCTGAACGCACAGTGCGTCGAACTTTGAGGCAGATGGGCTACAGCAGCAGAAGACCACACCGGGTACCACTCCTTTCAGCTAAGAACAGGAAACTGAGGCTACAATTTGTACAAGCTCATCGAAATTGGACAGTAGAAGATTGGAAAAACGTTGCTTGGTCTGATGAGTTTCGATTTCTGCTGCAACATTCGGATGGTAGGGTCAGAATTTGGCGTAAACAACATGAAAGCATGGATCCATCCTGCCTTGTATGGAGCATCTTTGGGATGTGCAGCCGACAAATCTGCGGCAACTGTGTGATGCCATCATGTCAATATGGACCAAAATCTCTGAGGAATGCTTCCAGCACCTTGTTGAATCTATGCCACGAAGAATTGAGGCAGTTCTGAAGGCAAAAGGGGGTCCAACCCGTTACTAGCATGGTGTACCTAATAAAGTGGCCGGTGAGTGTAGGTTTCTTTTCCCTTGGAAGCCAACATTGTGTGTGACAGATGCTGAATTAACACAGTGAAATCCGTCTGAAGCCTACAGTGAAAAAGCTCCTAACTAAAGCAACTCTACAGCTGCTGGGTAGAAAGAAAGCACCAAAGCAATGAAAAGAAAAGCAATGTTGCCTAAAACAGAGCACATAAGCCACACTTTACATTACAGAGTGAAATCTCAAGCAACATATGTAGCATTAATCATATCATGCTGCAGGCTTTAAATTCACAGAAATGGTCAATTTACACTGCAGATATTCCCTGCAGCATGTATAAACCCGTTCCAGCCACAGCCAATTTCCATTTTAGTTTTTTCCTCCACTTCCAAAAACAGTGCAATTCCACGATTCTTTTTTTTGTTTGTTTTTTTAACCAGGTTCATTATATGGTAAAACTGACTGGACAATGATTCTCTAGGTCAGTACAATTACTCAGCTGCTAACATGTATGTGGGGAAAAAAAAAATAAAATAAAAAAAAGTTCACTTGTGCCACTTTCCAAGATCCATAACGTTTTCATTTTTTGGTCAATGGGGCTGTGTGATGATTTACTTTTTGCGCCCTGAGCTGACATTTTAATTGATACCAGTTTGGGGTAGATACAATGTTTAGATCGCCTGTTTGTGCATTCTATTGCAGTGTTGTGGCCTAAAAAAACATAATTCTTTAGTTTCCTTTTTTTTTTTTTTTTCACATTTTTCACATTACGCAGTTTACCGATTGATTTATTTTATATTTTGATAGATCTGACTTTCATGGATGTAGTGATACCAAGTATGCATAATTTTTCCTTTATTTTTAATGAAGGATTTGAACTTATGATTTTTTTATTATTTTTTTTAACATTTTTAAAAACGTTTTTTCACCTGCGATCATTTGGTTGCTTGTGTTATACACAGAAATACTATAGTACTGCTATGCATGGCAAAAATCAATGTCTACTATGAACACCAGCTACAGACTGGGTTCCACAGAAGTACCATCAAGACAGGAGCAGATGTCTTCTGCAGTCCCTGGCTGTAAAGGGCAACCCATCGACACCCCACAATCACGTCACAGGAGCGTTGATTGGCACATAGAATGGAGCCCCCCATCCCCCGCCAGCATACATTAAATGCCGCTGTCAGAGATTGACAGCGGTATTTCACATGTTAACAGCGTGGGCGGAGCTCCACTCACCTGCAGCTCTTAGAGGCAGAAGATGGCTCAACAACACAGCCACCATCTGTTGGTAATGATGCGGGCTCTGCATATGATGTAACTATGTCATATGTCAGAAAGGGGATTAATATCTTACAGTCCTACACACAGTGCTGCTACTGTATAACGTAGCCAATTTACGGCTCAGAAGATAAGCAATTAATCTGTGTTTATATACCCTAAATTTAGGCTATGTGCACACATTTAGGAATGTCTGCAGAAATTTCCTGAACAAAACCAGACTTTTTCTGCAGGAAATCCGCATGCGTTTTTTTCGGGGCTTTCTTTTCAGATTTTTCTTGTTTTTTCCGGAGCTTCCCAATGCAATGATATAGCAGCAAAAATGCGAAAAATCCCCAAAATTAATAAACATGCTGCGCTTTTTCCGTGAAAAAAAAAAAAAAAAAATGAAAAATCCTGAACGTGTGCACATAGCCTTACACTTTTTTTTTTTTTTTTCCCACACTTCCGTGGGCAGGCGGCCGTCAGAATGCTTCGATGCAACTTATCGACGGATATCTTAAAAATAGTGAAAAATGGATGTAACACATCCAGTCTCCTGATGGATGCGTCAAATTAGGTGCTGCCTGAATTTGAATGTATAAAATTCTGGAGAGAGAGAGAGTGAGACAGAGAGAGATTCCCCGGTCTAGAAAATCCTTCCAGGCATGCTCAGAATACAAAAACGGGATACGTCGCTGGATTCCGGTTTTTGACAGTCAAGGACGGATCCTGCGTCCATAGGCTTCCATTATAGCCAACGACGGGCAGTGCGGGACCTGTCGCTGAGCGATTTTTTCAGACGTGCAGAAAAAACGTTTCTCTGAACGTTTTGTCCGCCCGACTGACAGCAGACGGATCCAGTGAACGACGGATGAAATGGATGGCCATCCATCACAATCCGTCACTAATACAAGTCTATGGGAAAAAACAAGATCCAGCAGAAAAATTTGCTGGATCTTGTTTTTTCAAAAATCGACGGATTTCGACGGGAGCTAAAAGAGGCCTTAGTCAAGCCATCGGCTTCAACTTCTCAATTTCCCTGACTCCACAGCACTGCCTCATTACTGAGCATGTACATAAAGTGCAGCACAGATTCATCTCAAAAGTCTAGATCCTTAGATCAGGAACAGAACAGACATTTATAAGACATTTCATAACTTTCCCAAAACATTTACAGCACATCCTGCATTGTAATACTGTACCCAATTTATTATATACCGTACTTTAGGAGTCGGAGCTGGTGCATTTTATACAGACTACGACTCCACCAAAATGGACACTGGCTCAGACTCCATGACTCTGACTCCAGAACCATGGGGAAAACGCTGCAAAAAGTGAGGCACTCTGTAAAAAAAAAATGTTCAGACTGAAACCAACCTTACACCTATACACTAAATATGGGAATAACATTGGGTTTGGCGGTTCTAACAATAGGCACCCCTACTGCTCTAACAATGAGGCAATGCTGTACTTATTGGCTAGTACTACAGTATGGAAATAAGTTCAGATGTCTGAATAAATACCTCCCCTCCAAAATCGGCAGAATGTCTGCTGAAAGCAATGTAGAATGACCAAATTCATCTTGCACATTTAATGGTATATTGAATGGTATTCCAACATGAGCTTGGTCCAGTTGTCCAACCGAAAATTTGAACGGTCTGCCCTCTATAAAAGAAAAAAAAGTATATTAGCAAAATAGAACAAAAGAATTTACAAGGTCAGTTCTGAATTAATACTCAATATTGTTGCAACAATAAATAATTTTTTCGGTGTTGTGTCGTTCCTCTATTATTTATTTTTCCTATAAATGTACTAATCAATTGACAAATGAAAGTTATTCTGGTTTCTTATGTCTGTGAAATACGGTCTGTGCATGGATTGGAATACCTGTTGTCTGCCATGTCTCATGACATGATTTAATTGCCCCTGAGGAGACTCTGTGGTCAAGCCGAGCCTTCCATTCCCAGCACAGACAGTATTTAATTGACATGGAAAATCTGCCTTAACATTCCATTTGTTTCAGCACGCTTTTGTAAGCAATTGGACAGTGTTGAATGGTGTAGAACACAACCATGGAGTGGACATAACCAGCAGACAATTTATAAATTCCTAGTGGGAATAAAACAGTAAATACACAATAAAGATGCCCTGAAAATGTTCAATTATGAGAACTACCGTATTTAAACAGACATGTCAAAAGAGCTGACAAGTTTTCCTGAATAGGTAATGGCCACAGTTACATTATGTTTATATTTGTTTATTTGGTTCCTAATAGCAAATTGAGAGCGTACTTACAATTTTAAAAACTTTCCATTAACTGCATAACAAACTATGACTTACCGTACATATTTATCATCAGTCGCTATGGGCTGCATGAAGCTGGCTCAGGAGCTGTGCCGACTCCAGACACAGCAGATGCCAGATGTGATACACAGCCAACATCAGCCTGTAACTGCAGCAACTAGAACTTTTATCCAATCCAGATGAGTACTGCTAATAGCAGCAGACCACATGGCCGCTTTGAGGCCCAGGAGACGGGCGGCCCAGTGTTGTCAGATCTCCGTTTCATCAGAGCTGGAACAATGACGTCACTACATGGCAACTGGTACATAGAGCTTCGGAACACAAGCTGCAGAGACCAGAGTAGTGGGGCTAGGCGAGTAGTTTTATTTTTAGTATTTTATAAATGGGCCATCATACTTTATGTAGGGGGATGTGAGGCCATCATATAGTGTGATGAACTTTGTGAGGGGACAGTGATGGAGATTAAACTGTGTGTGGGGCTATGAGGCCCATCATAATATGTGAGCATCATACTGGGGGCATCATACTGTGTGGGGACTACTATACTGTGTGGGGCTGTGTTGGTGCAATTATACTGTATTGGAAAGCTGTGTTGGGATCACTATACTGTATGGGAAGGCTGTGTGTGTGCCATTATACTGTGTGAGAACCTCAATGTGTGTAATGGAACTGTGGGGGAAATGAAATGTGGAGGGCACTATTGGGGGCATCATATTGGGCATCATGGTGGCTCAGTGGTTAGCACTATTGCTTTGCAGCATTGGAGTCCAGGGTTTAAATCCCACCAAGAACATCTGCATTTGTATGTTCTCCCCGTGTTTTCATGGGTTTCCTCCAGGTTCTTTGGTTTCCTCCTACATTCCAAAGACATACTGATAGGGAATCTAGATTGTGAGCCCCAATGAGGGCAGCAACGCTGATGTCCGTAAAAGAAGATCACCGCAGGCACAATGAGAAAACGGTGAATGTATGAGGTCACCGCCAGAGATGAGCGAATTTGTTTGTTTTTTGTCCCCGAATCGGATTTCGACATATTCGTGCCATATTCGAACACTATTCGTTATTCATGCCAAATGTATGTTTAACCCCTTTCTGCCAGCTGATGGAATAGTACGTCAGCTGGCAGATCCCCTGCTTTAAGGTGGGCTCCGGCGGTGAGCCCACCTTAAAGCCGCGACATGTGCGCGCAATGAGCGCGAGCGGAATCGCGATCCGCCCGCGCCCATTAACTAGTTAAATGCCGCCGTCAAGCGCTGACAGTGGCATTTAACTAGCGCTCCCGGCCGCGCGGCCGGAGCTACTCGAACCGCTGACCCCCGTCACATGATCGGGGGTCAGCGGTGCATTGCCATAACAACCAGAGGTCTCCTTGAGACTTGAGACCTCTATGGTTGTTGATGGCCGATTGCTTTGAGCGCCACCCTGTGGTCGGCGCTCAAAGTACACCTGCCTTTCTGCTAGATAGAGGTGATCTGTATTTAACCTCTATGTAGCAGAGCCGATTGTGTAGTGCATGCTTCTAGCCTCCTATGGAAAAATATTAAAAAAATAAAAAATATATAAAAGTTCAAATCACCCCCCTTTCGCCCCAATCAAAATAAAACAAAAAAAAAAATTAAACATACACATATTTGGTATCGCCGCGTTCAGAATCGCCGGATCTATTAATAAAAACAAAGGATTAACCTGACCGCTAAATGGCGTAGCGAGAAACAAAATCAAAACGCCAAAATTACATTTTTTTGGTCGCCGCCACATTGCATTAAAATGCAATAACGGGCGATCAAAAGAACGTATCTACACCAAAATTTTATCATTAAAAACGCCAGCTCGGCATGCAAAAAATAAGCCCTCACCTGACCCCAGATCATGAAAATTGGAGACGCTACGGGTATCGGAGAATCGCGCAATTTTTTTTTTTTTTAAGCAAATTTTGGATTTTTTTTTCACCGCTTAGATAAAAAAAATAACCTAGACATGTTAGGTGTCTATGAACTCGTAATGACCTGGAGAATCATAATGGCAGGTTAGTTTTAGCATTTGGTTAACCTCGCAAAAAAGCCAAACAAAAAACCAGTGTGAGATTGCACTTTTTTTGCAATTTCATCACACTTGGAATTTTTTTCCCGTTTTCTGTTACACGGCATGGTAAAACCAATGGTATCGTTCAAAAGTACATCTCGTCCCGCAAAAAATAAGCCCTCATATGGCCATATTGTTGGAAAAATAAAAAAATTATGGCTCTGGGAAGGAGGGGAGCGAAAAACGAAAATGAAAAAACGGGAAAAGCTCCGGGGGTGAAGGGGTTGATGATCGGTTCCGAACATAATCGGTAATATCTATATATCTTTATAAATGGTATAGTCTCTAACTGGGTCGCTGTGACCAGTGGGGTACCGCAGGGGTCGGTATTGGGACCTGTTCTCTTCAACATATTCATTAATGATCTGGTAGAAGGTTTACACAGTAAAATATTGATATTTGCAGATGATACAAAACTATGTAAAGCAGTTAATACAAGAGAAGATAGTATTCTGCTACAGATGGATCTGGATAAGTTGGAAACTTGGGCTGAAAGGTGGCAGATGAGGTTTAACAATGATAAATGTAAGGTTATACACATGGGAAGAAGGAATCAATATCACCATTACACACTGAACGGGAAACCACTGGGTAAATCTGACAGGGAGAAGGACTTGGGGATCCTAGTTAATGATAAACTTACCTGGAGCAGCCAGTGCCAGGCAGCAGCTGCCAAGGCAAACTGATCATGGGGTGCATTAAAAGAGGTCTGGATACACATGATGAGAGCATTATACTGCCTCTGGACAAATCTCTAGTTAGACCGCACATGGGAGTACTGTGTCCAGTTTTGGGCACCGGTGCTCAGGAAGGATATAATGGAACTAGAGAGAGTACAAAGGAGGGCAACAAAATTAATAAAGGGGATGGGAGAACTACAATACCCAGATAGATTAGCGAAATTAGGATTATTTAGTCTAGAAAAAAGACGACTGAGGGGCGATCTAATAACCATGTATAAGTATATAAGGGGACAGTACAAATATCTCGCTGAGGATCTGTTTATACCAAGGAAGGTGACGGGCACAAGGGGGCATTCTTTGCGTCTGGAGGAGAGAAGGTTTTTCCACCAACATAGAAGAGGATTCTTTACTGTTAGGACAGTGAGAATATGGAATTGCTTGCCTGAGGAGGTGGTGATGGCGAACTCAGTCGAGGGGTTCAAGAGAGGCCTGGATGTCTTCCTGGAGCAGAACAATATTGTATCATACAATTATTAGGTTCTGTAGAAGGACGTAGATCTGGGGATTTATTATGATGGAATATAGGCTGAACTGGATGGACAAATGTCTTTTTTCGGCCTTACTAACTATGTTACTATGTTACTCCCATTGACTCTAATGACGTTCGGATGTGTTCGACGAATATTGCAAAAACAATATTTGATGCCGATCGTATTCTAAACCAAATACAAACAAATTCGCTATAGTCACCGATGCTGCACTCGCAGCATCTCATTCCCCCATGGTTTCCATCCTGGACGGTCGCATCATTCCACTATCAAGGTTGTCAGTGTCAGACTGGGGTGTGAAGGGTCCACCAGTAATATTGACATTAGGGGGTCCACTTTTCACCTGCATACAAATATTACATTACCCTCAATTCACAAATTTACCTATATCGCTATATAATAATAAACTGGGTAGTTTGGTTAATGAACGACGAGATGCTGCTTTATTTCTGTACAGAGTTAAAGGTAAGGTACCGCGTTTGTAGATCATTAATTAATCAATGTAATGTAGCATAGCATGCTGTTATAACCAAGATTTGAATGCATGTAAAACAGATTTCGTGTGTTATACCAGTAGAAAGAAGGAACTGGGGGCTGACAAGTGTATTATGCCAAGTACTGCCCATACAGTGGGATTGGGGGCCCAGATCTGCACAGGATCCCAACGAGGGATTCCCCTGTTACACTATGGGCCAGTCCGAGCCTGAAGGTTGTAAACCTAATATCGCAGACATGAATTACGACGTGGGAAAGTATTGCTAATTATTACTTTGGACAGGTGAGGGAAAAGGGTTTCAATGGAATGAGCGCAAGGCGAGTATAAGGTTTTTTTTAAATTTTTAAATCTATTTGTAAAAATGGGTGTGGATTTTTATTTCAAATAAAGGACTTTATTCATGCCGTGTCTTTTTTTGAATGTGACTATGGGATTAGTAATGGATAGGTGATTTATAGATGCCTCTCCATTACTAAGCCTTCGGCTTTATATCACCTGACAATAAAATAGATAACACCAACCCCACAAATATTACCCCACTTGCCACCGCTACAGGGCAAGTGGTAAAAGCCAAGCCAGAATTTGCCCCTCTTACAGAGGCGCCATTTCTGGGGCAGCTGAGTGCTTATGTCGGTAGCCTGGGGAGACGTGGGGGGGGGGGGGATATCTCTGATCCCTTCCCAGGCTATTAATGACAACCCACAGCTGTCTGCTCAACCTTTGCTAGTTTAAATTTATAGGGGGACCCTACATCCCTTTTTTCTGGGGGCCCCCATAAATTAACCAGGAAAAACTAAGCAAATAGCTGTGAGCTGGTATCAATAGCATGGGAAATATCATGGGAAACGTATGGGGTATTGTCCCTTGTCGCAGGTTATTAAATCAGCCTCCAGCCATGAGCTTCCCTCTGCTGGTTAGAAAAATTGTGTGAGAGCACACACCTTTTTTCTATTTAATTATTTATTTAACACAGGAGTTAGTTACCCCGCTGCTGCCGAGTACAACTCCCATCATTGTCTCCTGGTCGCGCTGAGATCAGCACGAGCAGGAAACAATACTGAGCCGGCGAGTGCCAGGGAACAGTGCAAACTGTACTGCTTCTTTCCATTTGTCGGTACAAGTCATGCTGATGAGACACAAATGTCATCTGTGTGTCATCAGTGTGCACATGTGTGGCACACATTTTTTACTTGCTGCGAAAAAAACCTGTCATGTCTGTGGGTTTTTCACAAGGACCTGACAATTAAACACATTGGATGTGGGTATGTCCGTATTTGCTGTCCTTAAAAAAAACAGACCACATATACACTACGGTTCCAAGTTTAGGGTCACCCAGACAATTTTGTGTTTTCAATGAAAACTCATTCTTTTTTTAATCAAATGAGTTGCCAAATGAATTGAAAATCTAGTCCAGACATTGACAAGGTTCGAAAAAAAGATTTTTATTTGAAATAATAATTTTCTCCTTCCAACTTTTCTTTCGCCAAAGAATGCTCCCGTTGCAGCAATTACAGCACTACAGACCTTTTGCATTCTAGCAGTTAACTTGTTGAGGTAATCTGGATAAATTTCATACCATGCTTCCAGAAGCCCCTCCTACAAGTTGGTTTGGCTTGATGGGCACTTTTTGCATACCATACGGTCAAGCTGCTCCCACAACAACTCAATGGGGGTGAGATCTGGTGACTGAGCTGGCCACTCCATTACAGATAGAATACCAGCTGCCTGCTTCTTCCCTAAATAGTTCTCGCATAATTTGGAGGTGTGCTTTGGGTTACTGTCCTATTGTAGGATGAAATTGGCTCCAATCAAGTGCTGTCCACAGGGTATGGCATGGCGTTGCAAAATGGAGTGATAGCCTTCCTTATTCAAAATCCCTTTTACCTTGTACAAATCTCCCACTTTACCAGCACCAAAGCAATCCCAGACCATCACATTACCTCCACCATGCTTCACAGATGGTGTCTGCACTCTTCCAGAATCTTTTCAGTTGTTCTGCGTCTCACAAATGTTCTTGTGTGTGATCCAAACACCTCAAACTTGGATTCGTCTGTCCAGAACACTTTTTTCCAATCTTCCTCTGTCCAATGTCTGTGTTCTTTTGCTCATATTAATCTTCTCCTTTTATTAGCCAGTCTCAGATATGGCTTTTTCTTTGCCACTCGGCCCTGAAGGCCAGCATCCCAGAGTCGCTTCTTCACTGTAGACATTGACACTGGCGTTTTGCATGTACTATTTAATGAAGCTGCCAGTTGAGGACCTGTGAGGCGTCAATTTCTCAAACTACAGACTCTATTGTACTTGTCTTGTTGCTCAGTTGTGCAGCGGGGCCTCTCACTTCTCTTTTCTACTCTGGTTAGAGACTGTTTGTGCTCTCTGAAGGGAGTAGTACACACCGTTCAGTTTCTTGGCAATTTCTCGCACGGAATATCCTTCATTTCTAAGAACATGAATAGACTGTCGAATTTCAGATTAAAGTTCTTTTTTTCTTGCAATTTTGAGAGTTTAATAGAACCAACAAATGTAACGTTCCAGATTCTCAACTAGCTCAAACGAAGGTCAGGTTTATAGGTTCTCTAATCAGCCACACTGTTTTTAGCTGTGCTAACATACTTGCACAAGGGTTTTCAAGGGTATTCTAACCATCCATTAGCCTTCTTACACAGTTAGCAAACACAAAGTACCATAAGAACACTGGAGTGATGGTTGTTGAAAATGGGCCTCTATACACCTATGAAGATATTGCATTACCAAACCAGACGTTTACAGCTAGAATAGTCATTTACCACATTAACAATGTATAGAGTGTATTTCTGAATCTTTTAATGTTAGCTTCATTAGGAAAAACTGTGCTTTTCTTTCAAAAATAAGGAAATTTCTAAGTGACCCTAAAATTTGGAACGGTAGCGTAAACATACAAAACGAACGTGTCAAGAAGGCCTCTAAGAAAGTGAAGATACTGCACAGACTGTAGAAGGATCAAGCAGAATAGAAATGAAACTGTGCCAGTACATGAGAGATACTGAAGAATTCAAAATCCTAGACCCACACAGGTCTCAAAAAGTTGCAAACAGTAACTTAGGTAACTGAAAATAGATAAAGGCATGAATATCACAGCCTTTTAAAATAGTGTAACATTTTTTTTTACCCAATATAACTATAATATGTAAAAATTATCTTTTGGGTGTCAAAATGTTTCTATAGTCTGTAGAGAAACACTAAACATTAAATGCACTAAAAAAAATCCAATCAATTCCTCCATTAATCTTTCATTGACTCTCTTTAGTTTATTGTCTCATATTAGAATGAAAACTGAAATATATACAAAAATCTTCTTTATATGTCTCAAAAGATCAACCATGCCCTCCTTTTCTACACAGGCAAAATCCCAACTGTAAACATTTATTTTTTTTTAAGAAAGAATAGATATAATAACCAGACTAATTGGTAGAAGTCACAGATGCTTACCCACAATCTTAAACAGAATTCTTTTACAAGGCAAGGCTTTTTCCCCATATTTGTCAGCATTACTTTCGTTTAACACGACTTGAAGTTTCAGTGTATAATCACCAAGCTTTGTAATGTTCTCTAAAATAAATAAAATCGGAAGAAGAAACGTTACATTTACATAGCAAAGGCTTCTTTCAATTCCAATCTAATACGAATTTGGCAACGTCTCTTTGCTAGTACGTGCCTTAATGTATATATGAGAAAAAAAAATTGTTAAGCAGAAACGATAAACTTTTATGGGGCAGATTAATCAAAACTGGCATTTTGTATGCCAATCTGTATTTCTCTGGTTTAAAAAGAATAGTCTGACAGCTGACTTGTGACAGTGCGTATTCACCATGCAGATGGACAGTCCAAGTGGGCGATGTGGACAAATATAGTCCGGGTTTTCTCAATTATTTTCTATTGAGAGAAGCCTAGATGAGACAATAAGGCAATGTGCACATGTTACATATTAGATACAGTCATTTCTGGTGCGTTTTTTTTACACAGTTTTCAACCACATATTAGTATGGGTGAAATCATCAGCAGAAATGCTGAAAGAATTGACATGCTGAAGATTTAACTCTGCACCAAATCTGCAAGTCACAAATAAGCAATGTGTGCATGAAATTTCAGGCTTCTCATTCACATTACTGGCATCAGGAAACCCTTCTGGTTATGTTACAAAACTACACAGAAAAAAACCACTACAAATCTGCAACATGTACACAGGCCCTAATGTTTGAGTCCCCAAGTATGCAAATCACATAGGGAAATACAGGACACGCATGACCATATGCGTATTGTACTGTCAAGACTTGCCAGGGTACAGTCAGAGTGACTGAAGACTTCCCTTCTTGGCCTGTAAAAACTCCTTTAACCCCTTTGAGACCATGCCAATTTGTACAATTCTGACCACTGTCAATTTATGAGGTAGTTTCTCGAACGCTTCAACGGATGCCGGTGATTCTGAGAATGTTTTCTCGTGACATACTGTACTTTGAGATAGCGGTAAATTTTCAAAATGTTCATTTTATGCCCTTAAATCAAAGAGTCATATCACACAAAATAGTTAGTAAACAACATTTACCACATGCCTACTTTACATCCGCACAATTTTTGAACCAAATTTTTTTTTTTTGTTAGGAAGTTATAAGGGTTAAAAGTTGACCAGCGATTTTTCATTTTTTCAAAAAATTTTACAACATTTTTTTTTTTTTTAACCCCTTAAGCCCCGAGGGTGGTTTGCACGTTAATGACCGGGCCAATTTTTACAATTCTGACCACTGTCCCTTTATGAGGTTATAACTCTGGAACGCTTCAACGGATCTTGGCGATTCTGACATTGTTTTCTCGTGACATATTGTACTTCATGTTAGTGGTAAAATTTCTTCGATATAACTTGCGTTTATTTGTGAAACAAACGAATATTTGGCGAAAATTTTGAAAATTTCGCAATTTTCCAACTATGAATTTTTATGCCCTTAAATCACAGACATATGTCACACAAAATACTTAATAAATAACATTTCCCACATGTCTACTTTACATCAGCACAATTTTGGAACCCAAATTTTTTTTTGTGACGGAGTTATAAGGGTTAAAAGTTGACCAGCAATTTCTCATTTTTACAACACCATTTTTTTTTAGGGGCCACATCTCATTTGAAGTCATTTTGACGGGTCTATATGATAGAAAATACCCAAGTGTGACACCATTCTAAAAACTGCACCCCTCAAGGTACTCAAAACCACTTTCAAGAAGATTATTAACCCTTCAGGTGTTTCACAGGAATTTTTGGAATGTTTAAATAAAAATGAACATTTAACTTTTTTTCACACAAAATTTATTTCAGCTCCAATTTGTTTTATTTTACCAAGGGTAACAGGAGAAAATAGACCCCAAAAGTTGTTGTACAATTTGTCCTGAGTACGCTGATACCCCATATGTGGGGGTAAACCACAGTTTGGGCGCATGGCAGAGCTTGGAAGCAAAGGAGCGCCATTTGACTTTTCAATGCAAAATTGACTGGAATTGAGATGGGACGCCATGTTGCATTTGGAGAGCCCCTGATGTGCCTAAACATTGAAACCCCCCACAAGTGACACCATTTTGGAAAGTAGACCCCCTAAGGAACTTATCTAGATGTGTGGTGAGCACTTTGACCCAACAAGTGCTTTACAGAAGTTTATAATGCAGAGCCGTAAAAATAAAAAATCATATTTTTTCACAAAAATTATCTTTTCACCCCCAATTTTTTATTTTCCCAAGGGTGAGAGAAGAAATTGGACCCCAAAAATTGTTGTGCAATTTGTCCTGAGTACGCTGATACCCCATATGTGGGTGTAAACCATTGTTTGGGCGCAGGGCAGAGCTCGGAAGGGAAGGAGCGCCATTTGACTTTTCAATGCAAAATTGACTGGAATTGAGATGGGACGCCATGTTGCATTTAGAGAGCCCTTGATGTGCCTAAACATTGAAACCCCTAACAAGTGACACCATTTTGGAAAGTAGACCCCCTAAGGAACTTATCTAGATGTGTGGTGAGCACTTTGACCCAACAAGTGCTTTACAGAAGTTTATAATGCAGAGCCGTAAAAATAAAAAATCATATTTTTTCACAAAAATGATCTTTTCACCCCCAATTTTGTATTTTCCCAAGGGTAAGAGAAGAAATTGGACCCCAAAAATTGTTGTGCAATTTGTCCTGAGTACACTGATACCCCATATGTGGGTGTAAACCATTGTTTGGGCGCAGGGCAGAGCTCAGAAGGGAAGGAGCGCCATTTGACTTTTCAATGCAAAATTGACTGGAATTGAGATGGGACGCCATGTTGCGTTTGGAGAGCCCCTAATGTGCCTAAACATTGAAACCCCCCACGAGTGACACCATTTTGGAAAGTAGACCCCTTAAGGAACTTATCTAGATGTGTGTTGAGCACTTTGACCCAACAAGTGCTTCACAGAAGTTTATAATGCAGAGCCGTAAAAATAAAAAATCATATTTTTTCACAAAAATGATCTTTTCACCCCCAATTTTTTATTTTCCCAAGGGTAAGAGAAGAAATTGGACCCCAAAAATTGTTGTGCAATTTGTCCTGAGTACACTGATACCCCATATGTGGGTGTAAACCATTGTTTGGGCGCAGGGCAGAGCTCAGAAGGGAAGGAGCGCCATTTGACTTTTCAATGCAAAATTGACTGGAATTGAGATGGGACGCCATGTTGCGTTTGGAGAGCCCCTAATGTGCCTAAACATTGAAACCCCCCACGAGTGACACCATTTTGGAAAGTAGACCCCTTAAGGAACTTATCTAGATGTGTGTTGAGCACTTTGACCCAACAAGTGCTTCACAGAAGTTTATAATGCAGAGCCGTAAAAATAAAAAATCATATTTTTTCACAAAAATGATCTTTTCACCCCCATTTTTTTATTTCCCCAAGGGTAAGAGAAGAAATTAGACCACAAAAGTTGTTGTGCAATTTGTCCTGAGTACGACGATACCCCATATGTGGGTGTAAACCATTGTTTGGGCGCATAGCAGAGCTCAGAAGGGAAGAAGCGCTATTTTACTTTTCAATGCAAAATTGACTGGAATTAAGATGGGATGCCATGTTGCGTTTGGAGAGCCCCTGATGTGCCTAAACATTAAACCCCCCCACAAGTGACACCATTTTGGAAAGTAGACCCCCTAAGGAACTTATCTAGATGTGTTTTGAGAGCTTTGAACCCCCAAGTGTTTCACTACAGTTTATAACGCAGAGCCGTGAAAATAAAAATTATTTTTTTTTTTCACAAAAATGATTTTTTAGCCCCCAGTTTTGTATTTTCACAAGGGTATCAGGATAAATTGGACCCCAAAAGTTGTTGTCCAATTTGTCTGGAGTACGCTGATACCCCATTTGTGGGGAGGGACCACTGTTTGGGCGCATGACAGAGCTCGGAAGGGAAGGAGCGCCATTTGGAATGCAGACTTAAATGGATTGGTCTGCAGGCGTCACGTTGCATTTGCAGAGCCCCTGATGTACCCAAACAGTACAAACCCCCCACAAGTGACCCCATATTGGAAACTAGACCCCCAAGGAACTTATCTAGATGTGTTGTGAGAACTTTGAACCCCCAAGTGTTTCACTACAGTTTACAACGCAGAGCCGTGAAAATAAAACATATTTTTTTTCCCACAAAAATGATTTTTAGCCCCCCAAATTTTTATTTTCCCAAGGATAACAAGAGAACTTGGACCCCAGAAGTTGTTGTTCAATTTGTCCCTAGTACGCTGATACCCCATATGTTGGGGTAAACCCCTTTTTGGACGCACGGGAGAGCTCGGAAGGGAAGGAGCACTGTTTTACTTTTTCAACGCAGAATTGGCTGGAATTGAGATTGGACGCCATGTCGCGTTTGGAGAGCCCCTGATGTGCCTGAACAGTGGAAACTCCCCAATTCTACCTGAAACCCTACCCCTAACCGTTTACTGAACATTTTCTGACAGTCATAAGTGCCACGTATATAAGTGCCACGTATATAAGTGCCACGTATATAAGTGCCACGTATATAAGTGCCACGTATTTAAGTGCCACGTATTTAAGTGCCACGTATTTAAGTGCCACGTATTTAAGTGCCACGTATTTAAGTGCCACGTATTTAAGTGCCACGTATTTAAGTGCCACGATATTTCAGTGCCACGATATTTCAGTGCCACGTATTTCAGTGCCACGTATTTCAGGCACTGAAAAATACGTGGCACGTAAATACGTGGCACGTAAATACGTGGCACGTAAATACGTGGCACTTAAATACGTGGCACTTAAATACGTGGCACTTAAATACGTGGCACTTAAATACGTGGCACTTAAATACGTGGCACTTAAATACGTGGCACTTAAATACGTGGCACTTAAATACGTGGCACTTAAATACGTGGCACTTAAATACGTGGCACTTAAATACGTGGCACTTAAATACGTGGCCACTGAAATATCGTGGCACTTATATACGTATATACGTATATAAACGTATATTTCAGTGCCACGTATTTCAGTGCCACGTATTTCAGGTTAGGGGTAGGGTTAGGGGTAGGGTTAGGGTTATTTGTTTTTTTCTTGTTTTCTTGTGTTTTTCTATAAAAACGCATGCGTTTTACCGCGTTTACATGCATTTTTTCACACATGCGGTTTTTTTAAAAAACGCATGCAGATAAAAACGCAAGTGTGAAACCAGACTAAAAGACGCTTTTTATAGCAAAAAAGTTTTTGCGTCTCCACATTTTGAGACCTATAATTTTTCCACATTTTGGTCCACAGAGTCATGTGAGGTCTTGTTTTTTGCGGGACGAGTTGACGTTTTTATTGGTAACATTTTCGGACACGTGACCATTTTTTATCACTTTTTATTCCGATTTTTGTGAGGCAGAATAACCAAAAACCAGCTATTCATGAATTTCTTTTGGGAGAGGCGTTAATACCGTTCTGCGCTTGGTAAAATTGATAAAGCAGTTTTATTCGTCGGGTCAGTACGATTACAGCGATACCTCATTTATATCATTTTTTTATGTTTTGACGCTTTTATACGATAAAAACTATTTTATAGAAAAAATAATTATTTTGGCATCGCTTTATTCTGAGGACTATAACTTTTTTATTTTTTTGCTGATGATGCTGTATGGCGGCTCGTTTTTTGCGGGACAAGATGACGTTTTCAGCGGTAACATGGTTATTTATATCCGTCTTTTTGATCGCGTGTTATTCCACTTTTTGTTCGGCGGTATGGTAATAAAGCGTTGTTTTTTGCCTCGTTTTTTTTTTTTCTTACGGTGTTTACTGAAGGGGTTAACTAGTGGGCCAGTTTTATAGGTTGGGTCGTTACGGACGCGGCGATACTAAATATGTGTACTTTTATTGTTTTTGTTTGTTTTTTTTAGATAAAGAAATGTATTTATGGGAATAATATTTTTTTTTTTATTATTATTTATTTAGGAATTATTATTTTTTTTTTTTTACACATGTGGAAATTTTTTTTTTTACTTTTTTACTTTGTCCCAGGGGGGGACATCACAGATCGCAGATCTGATAGTGTGCACAGCACTCTATCAGATCTGCGATCATACTTTCATCGGAGCAGGCTGCAGCTTTCATCTGCAGCCTGCTCCGACCCGGAAGTGCTCCCTGCAGGACCCGGATACAGCCCCTCGGCCATTTTGGATCCGGGGCCTGCAGGGAGAAGACGTTCGGTACGAGGTGAGTACATCACCTTGTACCGATCGTCTCAGGGAAGCCCGCAGGGAGCCCCCTCCCTGCGCGATGCTTCCCTGTACCGCCGGTACACCGCGATCATGTTTGATCGCGGTGTGCCGGGGGTTAATTTGCCGGGGGCGGTCCGTGACCGCTCCTGGCACATAGTGCCGGATGTCAGCTGCGATATGCAGCCGACACCCGGCCGCGATCGGCCGCGCTCCCCCCGTGAGCGCGGCCGATCGCGTATGACGTACTATCCCGTCACCGGGAATTAAGGCCCACCCCACCTCGACGGTATAGTACGTCATATGGGATTAAGGGGTTAAGGGACCACATCACATTTGAAGTCACTTTGAGGGGTCTATATGAAAGAGAATACCCAAAAGTGACAATTCTAAAAACTACCCCCCCCCCCCCCCCCAAGTGCTCAAAACCACATTCAAGAAGTTTATTAACCCTTCAGGTGCTTCACAGGAGCTGAAGCAACGTGGAAGGAAAAAAAAAGAACATTTAACTTTTTAGTCACAAAAATGATATTTTAGCAACAATTTTTTTATTTTCACAAATGTAAAAGGAGAAAATGGACCGCTAAAGTTGTTGTGCAATTTCTCCTGAGTACGCAGATACTTCATATGTGGGGGGAAACCACTGTTTGGGTGTACGGCAGGGCTCAGAAGGGAAAGAGCACCTTCTGAACGCAAAACTGGCTGGAATGGAGAGCGAACGCCATGTCGCGCTTGAAGAGCCCCTGATGTGCCTAAACATTGGAAAACCCCCACAACTGACCCCATTTTGGAAACTACACCCTTCAAGGAACTTATCTGTATGGTGAGCATGTTGAACCTACAGGTCCTTAACATAAGTTTAGTACATAGAGCCGTGAAAATAAAAAAACAGAATTAGACCGACTAGTAATGTTGTTTCCAGGAGTCCATCCTGACAGCACCATGGAGGTTGTCCTTCCTTCCTTATAGAGACAGGAAATGCACGAGAGGTTAAAAGACCCTCCCCACACCCATTCACCAGTGTTTTTCCAAGTACCAAAGCTGGATGGATGCAATAGTTATTTATTCAAATTCTGTACAAGCTAAACATCCCAAATACAAAATATAAAGGAGGGAATTACCAGTGCTGTCAGGATGGACTCCTGGAAACAACATTACCGGTAGGTCTAATTCTGGTTTTCCAGGGCGTCCCTCCAGACAGCACCATGGAGAATACCAAAGTACTCGAAGTTTAGGGTGGGACTACTGCCTGCAGGATCTTACGGACAAAGGCCATCTGATCTCCTGCCGCAGTATCCTACTTATAGTTTTTACAGAACGTATTTAAGGTAGACCAAGTAGCTGCGCTACAGATCTGATCCACCGATGGACTCGCCCTTTCGGCCCAAGAGGTTGCTAGTGCTCAGGTGGAGTGGGCTTTCAATCCTACTGAAACGGGAAACCCCTCCGCTTCATATGCTAGGGAAATGGAAGCTATTATCCACCTAGCTAAGGAAGGTTTTGATGCTTTCTTTTCTTTATTCTTTCCCCCGTACTGGATGAATACATTTGTATCCTGCCTCCATTTCAGAGTTGCCCCAAGATACCGGATGACTGTCTGCCTAATTTCCAAGGAGTGAAAAAAACTTTTCCTTTGGGTTTTTTGGGGACTGACAAAACGAGGGAGGTACTATTTCTTGATTTCAGTTTTGAGAGGAGACCACCTTGCGCTTAAACCCAGGATTTAGCCTTAGGACTATGCGATCGTCATAGATCTGAATGTAGGTGCTCTGGTTAGAGAGTGCCTGAATTTCACCTAGTCTTTTGGCTGAAGTGATGGCTACCAAAAAGACTGTCTTGAACAAAAGTTTTGCGATGTCAATGTCTTCTACCGGCTCATAAGGGGACCTACATAGGGCATTGAGCACTAGATTTAAATCCCACTGAGGGATAGATCTCCTTATTGAGGGCATTAATCTTTGTGTGGCTTTAGAAAAATGTGCTACCAAGGGTGAGTTGGCAGGGGAAAATCAAAATAAACATTAAGGGCCGCAATCTGCTCCTTTAGAGTGCTTGGTTTTAATCCCTTGCTAAACCCTGCTTGGAGAAAGTCCAGGATTTTTGGGATGTCGGGACGGGAAGAATCTATGAAAGAGCTACCACTTTCCAGACAGAATCTCTTCCGGATCTTATTGTAAATTGCATAGGTCACTGGCTTACGGCTGGCCTGGATCTTGGAGATCACCTGGTCGGAAAGGCCCCTTTCAGGATCTATGCAGATAACTAAAGGCTCCCTGGATCTGGATGAAACACTGGGCCCTGGGACATCAGGTCTTTTTTCTCTGGCAGCCGAAGCGGACCTCTCTGGGACATCTTCCTCAACAGTGAAAACCAGATTCGTTTTGGCCAAAAAGTCACCATCATCATCACTAATGCACCTTCTTCCTGGATCTTCATGAGGACCCTTGAAATTAAGGCGATGGGGGGGAAAGCGTACAGGAGGTCTCTCCCTCACGTATGGTTTAAGGCATCAATTCCTTCCAGGTTGTCCGTCAGACTGAGGGAGCAGAACCTCTGGACCTTGGTGTCATGATATGTACTTTTGCCCTGTCCTGTGTTTGAATAATATGCCGTTTGATGTATGTAACTGTTCTCTGGTTTCTATTAGCTGTAATTTATGTATTTTCTTGTGCTGGGAGTTCACCTGTAACAATATGTCTCCTTCCCCCAATACTTGCAGCCCTAGGCTATAATGTAATTAAGCTTTGTCAACACCACTATTGAAGAATAGCCTTTCTTCCTCACAGCAGGTGGCTAGTCAAATGTACATACTACATAGACTAAGTGGAGCCGACCAGTCTAGAATCTTCTGATGGACCCAACCATTGAATAGAAGGTGTGACCCCTACCCCCCCCTTCATGGGCGGATCCCAGGAGCTCAGACAATCCATTCTTATTTTGAGATCAGATGTGAGTTGATCCTTGAAGGAGAAGGAGTGGGGATTCTTAGCTGAGGCAAAACCCCACGTCCATCTGGGACTGCGGAAGCGAACGGGGCGAGACTTGAGCTGAGGACATATCTCGTCGTTCGTGAGATTGTTTTGGGATCCCTTGGACTCGTGTGGACTATTGCTTTGTTAGCTGGCACAAGGATTATCGTGAGGTGCCCCCGAACCTGTTCCGTTGGACTAATTGTGGACTCTGTAGATCTACCTGCATGTGTTGTTCCAGCGTTCTTGATAATAAATCTGTGGAATCATCCCTTGGCCTGTTGTCCCTTCTTGCTCTGCTGTACACCCCTTCACACTTGGTGTTTCTCCTGGACGCAAAGAAGTCTAAACTTCTCTGTTTAGCTCCCACTCGGTGGACCGAAACTTTTCTCTGCTGAGAGAGTCAGCTACTGTGTTTCTGGACCCTTGTAGATGGACTGCAGATATCGATAAAACTACCCTTTCTGCCCATGTAAATATCCTTGTGGACAGATCTTGGAGCACCTCGGTGTCTTGGGCCTCTCTGGTGACGAAGGAATGATACTGTTGTCATGTTGTCAGACATCACTTTTATATGCTGACCTCGCAGGCTGGACTGGTTCTGCCTTAGGGTTTCCCACACTGCCCGCATCTCCCTGAAGTTTGAGGACTGTGATCTGATGTGTGGGGACCAGTTTCCTTGATAATATCTTCCCTGTGAATGGGCTTCCCATCCTTATCCGCTCGCATCTGTCAATATTGTTATGCAATGTGACAAATTCCACGGAACTCCCCGCGAGAGGTTCTAGGGATTGGTCGAACATGTTAGGGATGACTTTAATGATGTGGATAGATGAATCTGTTTGTCCAAGGATGTCTGTCTTCTGTCCCAGGTCGACAGTATCTCCCTCTGCAGTCTTCTTGTATGGGCCTGACCCCAACGGACACATGATATGCAGGCCGTCAATGTTCCTAGAACCCTCATCGCTGCCCTTATAGAGACTTGATTCAGAAGAAGACGAATCCTGCTCTTCACCGTTACCTGCTTCTCTTCTGGAAGATGTGATAACCTCCGTTTGGAATCTAACATAACCCCGAGAAACTTCTTCCAGGTACCAGGCAGCAGGTCTGATTTTTTTCCAGTAGATGAACCAACCTAGATCTTCTAAAGTAGGGATTACTAGATCTAGTTGATCTTCTAATTCCGCCTGTAAAGAGGATATCAGCAGGAAGTTGTCTATGTATGGGACAATGACCACTTCAGAATGGAAGAGCGTAAAACTGGAAGTGATAGCACTTGCTTCCTAGCGTTAGGGTGAACCATAGGTATCTTTGCGAGAGTGGGTGAATCGGAACGTGGTAGTATGCGCTTTTTAGGTCTATTGTGCACATTACCGTGTCTTTGTCTATGAGGGGAATCGTGGTCTTTAGAAACTCCTTTCTGAACCTCTTGTACACTATCCACCGATTTAGTTGTCTCAAGTTTATGATAGCGCGAATCTCTCTTGAGGTTTTTTCTTTTTTTTTTTAATTGAGAACAGTGTTGAGTAATGTCCCAGACATTCTTCTCTTCAGGGAACCCTTTTTTCATGTCAGTGGCATTCTCTAGGATGTTATCGAGAACTGGGCCGAATACTCGCAAGCTTGAAAAGGGTATGGCACAAAGCTTATTCTTTGATTGGTAATCACCCGACCAAGTCTTCATCCGTACAGCTCTCCGAGCTGCGTCGGATGAAGAGTTATTGCGGGCAAACGTACGGATTCTGCTGATGCATCCGCCAAGAACCCAGTGGTGAGTTTTAACAAGGGAAGTCCTTCTAACATAGTCATTATAGAAATCTTTCCCTTTAGCTGCTCCTCCAGCTGGCCTACCCATATATGCATGGACTTGGCCACTGACGTGGTGGCAATGTTTGTTTTAGGGTATGTGCACACGCTGCGGATTTTTCCGCAGCGGATTTGAAGAATCCGCAGTGCAAAACCACTGCAGTTTTCACTGCGGATTTTATCGCGGTTTCTTCTGCGGATTCCACTGCGGTTTTACAACTGCAGTTTCCTATTGGTGCAGGTGTAAAACCGCTGCGGAATCCGCACAAAGAATTGACATGCTGCGGAAAATAATTTGCTGCGTTTCCGCGCGGATTTTTCCACATCATGTGCACAGCGTTTTTTTTTTTCCCATTGGTTTACATGGTACTGTAAACTTTGGGAAAACTGCTGCGGATCCGCAGTGTCAAATCATTAAGGGTATGTGCACACGCTGCGGATTTTGCTGCGGATCCGCAGCGTGTGCACATACCCTTAATGATTGCCGCCGATGCTTCCCAAGCCCTTTTAAGGAGCCCATCCACCTTCCTGTCCATAGGCTCCCTGAGGCTAGATGAGTCCTCAAAAGGAATTGAAGTCTTTAAGTCTTTCCAGACACTCTGGCTACTGGAACGTCGATTTTTGGAATCTCGTCCCAGGTCTTTATCTCTTCCAGGTCAAATGGCAAATAGAGCCTGAAATCCCGAGGAATTACTAAACGCTTTCGGCGTCTTCCCACTCTTCCATGATCATAGCCCGGATATTGTCATTAACAGGAAATAAGCGCTGAATCAGTGACCTCAGACCCTCGAACATTTCATCTTGAATCGACTGGAGTTTTTGGGATTCCTCTGTCTGCATAGTCGCTCTGACAGCCTGGAGCAATTCACCTGTATTGTCAGAGGAAAAGGTATTTCTTGCCCACTTCAGGAGGTTCCGAGGTAATTTCCCCCTCTTCCTCCAGATCAGAGTATATGGACTGATCCTCCTTTTCTGAGGATTGCTCCATTTCCCATCTCAGTCTTAGGCCGGGGACCCTGCTGAGGTGATTGAGCTGGTAACAGGCCTGAGATAGAAGCATGAACCTCCTCTCTAACCATGGAGCGCATCTCCGTGAGAAATGAACATTTCTCATCCTTGATGATTTTATATATGCATGATTCACAAAGCTGTTTATCCCCTGAACAAGGCAACTTGCTTCCACAAAAGGCGCATCTACTGGATTTCCCTGAAGCGCTGGCAGACCTCCTAGCCACAGGAGTTGAGGTTGGTGCTGTATAATCATAATATAGAATAAGATCTCTTACTCATTTAGCCCCTCTGTTATTTGCCCATTGCCTCCAGGCTACTCACGATCATTGGTGATTCAGGGGGGTATACACTTCCTAGGGTCCTCTATGCTGTTTCAGAGGTTTACTCTCTCACAGCCTAATACCGACTAAGGCAGGCAGGCTTATATCCCTACCTTGTCTTCCTCACTGCTTGGCAGGTCCTCTCCGGAAACCCTGTGCTGGATGCCCGGCACCTGGCATCATCGGTAGGCAAGTCGCTCCCTGCGTTCCAGTGTGGGACGCAACCGGAAGCTCCACCAGCTGCCCCGGATGTGACGTCAGCGGAAGCGACCTGCCAGTATTGGACGCCGAGAGCCCTCGCTGGAGCGGCTCCAAACCCCGGAGCTCCTGTTTAACAGAGGATCTGGCTGAGGAACCCCCCCTTTGCAGGGTGTCGGCCCCGGGCTTCTTGACAGGGGGAAGGAGAGGATGAACCCCGGAACCGCCTGAGCCCGTCCAAGGTAAATGTTTGCCAGAGGTCCAACACCGATCTCTCTCTCTCTCTCCTGCCTGTCCTTACAGACCCAGGAAAAACACTGGTGAATGGGTGTGTGGAGGGTCTTTTAACCTCTCGTGTATTTACTGTCCCTATAAGGAAGGAAGGACAACCTCCATGGTGCTGTCAAGAGGCACGTCCTTGCAAATCACATTTTTTCCCCAAAAATTATCTTTTAGAACAATTTATTTTCACAAGGGTAACAGGAGAAAATGGTCCACTAAAGTTGTTGAACAATTTCTCTTGAGTAGGCCAATACCCCATATGTGGAGGAAAACCACTGTTTGGGCGCATGGCAGAGCTCGTAATGGAAGGAGTGACGTTTTGGATTGCAGACTTTGATGAAATGGTCTGCGGGCATCATGTTGCGTTTGCAGAGCCTCTGATGTGCCTAAACAGTGGAAAACTCCCCCAATTGACACCATTTTGGAAACTAGAACTCTCAAGGAATTTATTTAGATATGTGGTGAGTACCGTGAACATACAAGTGCCTCACAGTAAATTATAACGTGGAGTCGTGAAAAAAAAACAACACATTTTTTCCACAAAAATTATCTTTTAGCCCCGATTTTTTTATTTTTCCAAGGGTAATAGGAGAAAAAGTTGTTGCAGAATTTTTCCCAAGTATGCCGATACCCCATATGTGGAGGAAAACCACTGTTTGGGAGCATGGCAGGGCTCGGAAAGGTAGGAGTGAAATTTTGGATTGCAGACTGATGGAATGGTCTGCGGGCGACATGTTGTGTTTGCAGTTTGGAAACTACACCCCTAAAGGAACTTATCTAGAGGCATAGTTTTATAGTAATGATTATAATGCTTTTGGTTTAACTGCTGTATGAATTTATAATGTGGTGTTAAGTGTAAGATGTGCAGGATACATCAGACTATAAAAGTGTGTTGTGTCAACAGGATATAAACTAATTTTATTAATTTGTGGACGTGTGGTACGCATTGAAGCATTCCTCTCCTCAATTTAGTAAAAATTACTGTATTAGTCGACATTTACTACTGTATACTTTACTGTCACTAATCAAAATTTTTTGATTCTCTTTTTAAAAAAAAAACAACAACAAAACAAACAAAAAAAAAAAAAACAGAGGTTGATCACTGAAGTGCCCAGTGATCAGCGCTTAATGGCTGCAAGACGGAGGGATGCTTCTTGTTTCCATGCAGACATTAACTGAATTCAGTAAAAAAAAATACTGAAATACTGTAGTAGACGACGACTACTACATTAAATTTTTACTGTCCCTAACTAATCTAATCCTTTCAACTAATCTAAATGTTGTTTTAGTTGATTTTTTCTTCACTAAAAAAAAACAACAACCCGAGACCGGATGTGGACCATAAAATGAGATATAAAGAAAAAAGTCCTTGAAAAAAACGAGCGCTGGTGCTAATCAGTGGTGTATCTCCAATTAGCAGCTGTAGGATGCACACACGGAGTGGTGCAAAGGAGTAGGGTAGGGGGGAGTAGTTAGTAAAAAAAAAAAAAAAAGTTGCGGAAAACAGCGAGCACGAGTGCGGATCAGTGATATGCGTCACTGATCAACACTCGGCAGCTGCAGGATGCACACACGGAGGTGGTGCAAGGGGGTTGAGGGAATAGAGAAAAATGTACAGGAACTAAAAAAAAGTCCCGGAGACCAGCGGACATGGACTTTGATCAGTGAATTGTGTTACTGATTAGTGCCTGGATGCTGCAGGACGCACGAAAAACAAAAAAACACAAAAAAACGAGCGATCGAGTACTGATCGAAGGGACAGAAGGGAGAGGGGGACATGGGGTGAGGGGAATTAGCGTGGATTAGGGAAAGATCAGGCAAGGATCAGGAACTCTTCCTTCTTCAGCAGGATCAGCAGAAAAAGCAGCAGCAGCTATCTCAATGATGGCACAGTCTTCTGTGGCACCACAAGTACTAGCACAGTGCACAGGCTGATAGAGTGACCGCCCTGTAAAATTCCGAAGCTAGACTGAGGAAGTACAGGGCAGTCAACTGCAAGTCATAGCGCACCTATGCGCTCTGATTGGTGTGATCGATGTCATCATTGATTGCACCAGAGATGGCCCTGGTTACGCTGTGGTGACAGGCTCTTACAGCACCAATCCTAGGCTGGGAATAAGTGTTTCGGGCAATGTGATCGCCCGAGGGAGGGGGTGGTGGGCGTCGCCACCCCCCAGGATGAAGGCACCATGTTCCCTGCTGTGAAAAACAGCAGGGACAATCATGCGATCACCACGAGATTAGTTGTGGTGGTCGCATGATTGAAGTGACGTATATATACTGAATCGGTCGGGACCTCTGTCCCGATCATGACGTACATATACTACAAATGTCGGGAAGGTGTTAATAATCTCAATGAAGCCAAGGTGTGCAAGTTTGAGGATTTCTGCACATGGCATTCATACTCCATACTGAATAAATCAAGATGGTTACAAGATTTTGTTTCCACTTTTTCACCATTTGCATATCATTGACATCTATCGATCCTGTGATTTTCATATCTCACAACTTTTCCTTCTTGGCGTTACACAATCAATGCTGAGGAGTGTGTATATAACTGTACATACACAAAATTTTGCAAAGATACACTTTGTCTACAACTGTCTTTGGAAACCCATGTACATAAAGCATGTACAGAAAGCAAAATGTAGGATAATGTGTATAATTTTATTGTAATATGTTTTAAACATACACCTCAAACAATGCAACAGCATCTGCTAATCTGTTTCCCATGAAAGAAATCTATCACAGTGACAAATACATTTCAAAAATGTTAATGTCAATGCATTTCAGCAAAAATTCTTCAGAAAGCTAAAATGTATGAAAAAAATCACTGCAATATATAATCATGAAAAATAACTTACCCATTTTCTTAAACCAGTATGGCCATTTTCCTCCATGCTGACTTATATGAGAAATTATTTCTTTCTCGCCATCAGATGCTTCAAGAAACATGAAAAACAAAGTATTAGCAGCAATCAGCTAGAGCAGGGGCAATTTTTAAAGGGACACTGTCACCTGAATTTGGAGGGAACAATCTTCAGCCATAGAGGCGGGGTTTTCGGCTGTTTGATTCACCCTTTCCTTACCCGCTGGCTGCATGCTGGCTGCAATATTGGATTGAAGTTCATTCTCTGTCCTCCGTAGTACATGCCTGCACAAGGCAATCTTGCCTTGCGCAGGTGTGTACTACGGAGGACAGAGAATGAACTTCAATCCAATATTGCAGCCAGCATGCAGCCAGCGGGTAAGGAAAGGGTGAATCAAACAGCCGAAAACCCCGCCTCTATGGCTGAAGATTGTTCCCTCCAAATTCAGGTGACAGTGTCCCTTTAAATCCAACCTGAATTACTATGTTGTCAGCTAGTTAGATAACATATTTAAAACTTTACCTTTAATGTACTCTTTAAAAAAATGTATTTTACAAAGTGCATAGTGAAAAAAAGTGCTGATGCAAAATATAGTGCAAATAAAACAATTGTACACACCATGTATACCAAGATAGGAGGGCAGTTGTTATGAATCTTGGAGTATGATTTTTCCACCCTTATATTCTATAGGTATTCAAATATAATGTACATTCCCCATCTTTCTAGTGGGTGACCTGTACTTAAAGTTACTTGGACTTTTATCACTTAAATGGGGTATTCATCATTGCCTCTCATCCTCATGTGGCCATCATCCCCCTCATCAATCTTTAAACACTGACAGTCCAAGAAAAATGGCAACATCTGTCTGGCTATACCAAAGGAGGTACTTCTTGCCTACCCCTCCTGATAAACATTTAACCAACAGATATAACTTCTGTTATTTTATGCAATATATGGTGGTACAATATATAGCAGCAAGCTCAAAATTGAACAAGGAAAGAAAGTTTCAAATCCAATTCCTATAATATATCATTTAGCCCAAAAACCACTTGAATCCATATATGCCTCCCATCTAGGGGATAAACTCATCGGCATATGTTCTATGTGTGGCTCTAATGGGGCTTCCTTTTAAATCAAAGCTTAATTTATACTCATCTACAGGACCGGGTTCAAATCGGTTCCTTTTCAGAGTTCTCAGGATCTCATCAATGGCGGTGAACCAGGTTTCCCTGCCATACGGTCTTTCTTATGTATAATGTCTCCCCCAATGCGTTTCATCATCTTTAGACTCATCAGGGAGAGTTATGACATCTGTTTTGTAAAGTGCGAGCATTGCTATAGCATCATTCGTTTACTTGCCTTATATATGCTTTATGCAGATCTTCAAACCACGTGTTTCCAAACGCCGGTAACGTCATTTCCGGCTATTGGTGCACCGCGCTGTCTTATTGCACGCTCACGTCACTTCCGGACATTGGAACGCAAGCGGCACATGCTGTACCGCTCGCGTCACTTCCAGATATTGGTACGCAAACAGAGTATGAACCGCTTGCATCAAATCCTGATTACGAGATTAGGTGATTTTTCAGTGCAAATCACAGTGAGCGTATGGCTCATCGACAGATATTAAAACAGCATCCAGTATCGAGGAGCCTTTTGAATGAATGACTATCTATATCATTCATCATAGATTTTACCCTTTTGCAGACTTGTACAGGTTTTCTTAAGATCCATATTCTTTTTAAACCTCCATGAATTAAGAATTTTTTTAGGCTAATTGGCATCATCACGCAGAATTCAGCACATCCAAACTGTAGGTATTGTACGTCTATTGGCTATATTTATGTATGTTAACATATTCATTCTGTATATGTGGACCCAGAGAGCGGTCAATGAAAAAAAATATATATTTTAAATTTTTTCAGGAGATTTTTGCTAAACATTTTTTATTGCTAACTGCGCACCACATATGACATGACAGACCCCCTCCCAGGTGTATGTAGTGAGGAAAGACAGAAAAGGGTGCCACTGCGTTCTATCCCTATTCAACCCCAAACTATTATGCATACTGCATAATGCTGAGGTTGGCACCCTATATCCTGCGCAGTGGCGCCCCCACTCAACGGCAGCTATCCCTGCTTTTCGAGTCCCTATTATGCGTCTAGTGCTATAAGAAGGAAGAAAAGTTCAATTGTTCATTGAGGCCCTTTGGGCTTATGGTTTGTAATCAAAATATCCACATACTCTGCCTCTGTAGAATTCGTCTGTCCAGTCTCCTCCTCTTTGGGACTGAAATATTCTATCGATTCCCATAAACTTCACTCCTCTGAGATTTCCATTATGCATTTTGTTTATATGATTGGCTACTGGGGTGTCCCTCTTATTTATAGTGTCTCTGTGGTGTTCACCTACCCTTCTTCTTAGTTCCCGACTAGTTTTGCCTATGTACTCTAGGCCGCATTCACAGGTCATTTTATATACTACTCCTCTAGTCTTACAGTTGATGAACTGATGTATAAAATAGTTCTTCCCTGTCACGTTACTAGTAAACTCTTTTCTTTGACATATAGACTCGCAGTATTTACAGTATTTAAATGTGGGAATTAATAGCAATCCTTTGTTTGATAGCCTAGCCAAGTAGAATTGGTTAACTGGGGATAGGGGGTAAAATGGTTGTGAACTGCCCTATCCTTGATGGAGTGCCCTCTCTTAAACGTGATCTGTGGTGGAACTGTTACAATATCTTTAAGGTCATTATCTATTTGGAGAATGGGCCAATGACGTTGCATGATCTCTCTTAAATCTTTGGCTCCATTGGTGTATTTAGTAATGAACCTAATTGTATTATCCGTCCAAGACCAAGGAATATATTGCAGCCGCACCGCCGCTATACGTTAGACCCTTGTTGCCTCAGGGGTATGTACTGGTACACCGTATATGCCTTATAGTCAAACAGAGAAAAAATATCGCTTCACATGTTCCACCTGGGTGCCGCTTTGTGAAAAAAACAGTTCATATAAAATCTCCAAATAAGAAAAATGAAAGCGCACTCACCGGTGTTGAACAAGAGCGGTTTATTCACATATAATTATGCGGTGCAGGGAGGGCAGTGAACACATACGGACGACAGCCGTTTCGTGCTATCAAGCACTTCAACAGGTCCAATGACGGGGGGAAGGGAGTTGGGCCTTTTAGCTGCAAAGGCTTAAGGCACCTCCTTCTTCCTCCTCGTCTTAGTGGTAAGTGGCCACTTTCTGGAAGACAATATGTGAGACAGTGAAATTATTTAAAAACAACATAAAAACAGTCGGATATAGCAAGCAGTATCACTACAAGAGGAGTAAGTAACATTTATACAGGGCTTTTTTACAAAAAAACAGACATATCTATTTTTTCATTGAACCCTATTGGTCCAGATGCGTTTACACGCAGAATCCATTTAGCTTCATTACGTAACAGCATGCGGTTTAAGTCACCACCGTCTTCTGACAGGGAGATTTTTTCTATGCCTGCGAATCGTAATACCTGGGCATCGCCTTCATGCTGTTCATTTATATGTTTTATTAGGCGGGGGACTCCTTTTCCTGTACGTATTGAATTTAGATGTTCTCTAAAACGTATAAACATTGGGCGAATCGTTTTGCCAATGTAGAAAAAACCGCATGGGCAATATAGAATATAAACCACATGGGTAGTTCTGCAAGAAATAAAATCACGTATTCCGTGTATTAGTGGACCGATTTTTAAAGAGGTACCTGTTAGATGATAACTACAATAGTTGCAATGACCGCACCGAAAATTTCCTTTAGGGGCTGTAGTTTGCAACCAATTATCTCGAGGGGAGGTCACTCGATTGCGGACAATACAATCTCCTATATTCTTACTGCGGCGACAGGCGAATAAGGGACCTCTTTCTGTCATTTCTTTTAAAGCGGGATCTTGGCAAAGAATCTGCCAGTTTTTCCGGATTGCTGTTCTAATTTGTGTATCCATTGGCCCGTATTTAAAGCAGAAAACAAATTTTTTTATCTTTTTTCGTCCCTTTTTTTTGTTCTGTTAACGTTTTCTACTTTTGCCTGTTCTAATGCTGAGTTTAGAATAGGTTGGGGATACCCTCTATTTCTGAACCTTTCATAGAGTTCTTGGGATTAGAAACCAAATTAGAACAGCAATCCGGAAAAACTGGCAGATTCTTTGCCAAGATCCCGCTTTAAAAGAAATGACAGAAAGAGGTCCCTTATTCGCCTGTCGCCGCAGTAAGAATATAGGAGATTGTATTGCCCGCAATCGAGTGACCTCCCCTCGAGATAATTGGTTGCAAACTACAGCCCCTAAAGGAAATTTTCGGTGCGGTCATTGCAACTATTGTAGTTATCATCTAACAGGTACCTCTTTAAAAATCGGTCCACTAATACACGGAATACGTGATTTTATTTCTTGCAGAACTACCCATGTGGTTTATATTCTATATTGCCCATGCGGTTTTTTCTACATTGGCAAAACGATTCGCCCAATGTTTATACGTTTTAGAGAACATCTAAATTCAATACGTACAGGAAAAGGAGTCCCCCGCCTAATAAAACATATAAATGAACAGCATGAAGGCGATGTCCAGGTATTACGATTCGCAGGCATAGAAAAAATCTCCCTGTCACAAGACGGTGGTGACTTAAACCGCATGCTGTTACGTAATGAAGCTAAATGGATTCTGCGTGTAAACGCATCTGGACCAATAGGGTTCAATGAAAAAGTAGATATGTCTGTTTTTTTGTAAAAAAGCCCTGTATAAATGTTACTTACTCCTCTTGTAGTGATACTGCTTGCTATATCCGACTGTTTTTATGTTGTTTTTAAATAATTTCACTGTCTCACATATTGTCTTCCGGAAAGTGGCCACTTGTCCACTAAGACGAGGAGGAAGAAGGAGGTGCCTTAAGCCTTTGCAGCTAAAAGGCCCAACTCCCTTCCCCCCGTCATTGGACCTGTTGAAGTGCTTGATAGCACGAAATGGCTGTCGTCCGTATGTGTTCACTGCCATCCCTGCACCGCATAATTATATGTGAATAAACCGCTCTTGTTCAACACCGGTGAGTGCGCTTTCATTTTTCTTATTTGGAGATTTTAATCGTATTATCCTCTTCTCTTTTTATGGCTGGGGTAAGTAAATCCTTTCTATCCCTTGATAGGGCTGATGTATAGGCCTCCTTTAAAACGTTATCCGGATAACCGCGCTCATCAAAGCGCTCTTTTAGATCATTCGCTTGTTTCTTATACACCATTGGATCTGAACAATTTCTCCGGATTCGAAGATATTGGCCTTTGGGGATGCCTCTCTTGAAAGGGGCCGGATGATTTGACTCCTACCTCTGGAGAGAATTGGATGCAGTTGGTTTTCTGTATGTGCCATCTTTCCCTCTCTCAATCAGGACATCTAGGAATGGTAATCTGGAGGCATTCATCTCAAAGGCGAAATGTAGGCCAAGGTCATTATCAGCCTGTAGCAAAAGTACCAAAACTAGCTTCATCTTCTCTCCAAATTAAGAACACATTGTCTGTACAACGTAGCCACAAAGTTATGTTTTCTTCGGCTATATACGTGGTGTCACCAAAGATGACATTTTCTTCCCACCAGCCCAGGAGCAAATTAGCATACGAAGGAGCACAGAGGCTCCCCATAGCCGTGCCCCTGAGCTGGTGGAAGTATTTATTGTCAAAAAAGAAAATAATTCTTGGTGAGGCAAAACTCCAGTGCCTGAATAACAAATTTGTTATGATCACTAAATTGGTGTCCTCATGTTCCAAGATAGTAGTCCCACAGCCATGATACCTTTTTCGTGGAAAACTGAAGAATATAGTGCTTCAACGTCAATTGAGCATAGCAACATATCTGTATCCAAAACAATATTATCTAGTTTAAGGAGGAGTTTCGTCGTGTCACGTGTGTATGAACTGAGATAAGTATTGAATGGTCTAAGAATTCTATCGACATACAGACCCAAATTTTGTGTGAGGCTGGCAATTCCGGATACAATGGGCCTCCCTTTCAAAGGGTTAATGCCCTTGTGGATTTTGGGTAGGCAATAAAATGTTGCTACTACCGGATACGCTGGTATAAGGAAATCTCACTCATTAGTATCAATTACTTGTTTTCAGAAGGCCCCCATCACTAAATCCTTTAATTCTCTATGGTAAATACCTGTGGGATTAGTTTCAAGTCTTTCATATGCCATATCCGTATGAAGAAGGGAGTAAGAGAGTTTCTTATATTGCGTCACATCCATAACCACTATGTTACCCCCTTTATCTGAAGGTTTAATAGCCCTCTCATGATCGCTTTCCAGTTCACATAGGCTCTCCATCTCTGTTCTAGTCAAATTATGCATACTCCTTTTTCTTTTTTTCGAGTTTCATTACCTCCCTGGATACCAGGTTAACAAAAATATCCACCGTGCCCAAGTCATTCATGATGGGTGGCATACATTTACTCATTCTTTAACCCTGTTATGCTCTAAGAATCAGGCTGCACTCAGATGTCATCCGAGTGCAGTCCTATTGTGAGTGACTATTCAATGAGGGAAAACGGGAAGTGGACCCTCTAGACCGCGACGATAAACCCCTCACGGACGAGCTGACCAGATAGACCGCCCTCTATAGGGAGAGTTAGGGGCAGGCCCGTGAGGGACTATCGCCACGGAAGCTGGAGGACCAGGACGGGAGAAGACAAAGAAGAGGCGGAGATAGTAGGACCACAGGATAGGTGAGTACTGCAGAGACACAGGACTGATGGGTAAACTGCAGCAGTGCAGGGACTGGCGGAGGAACTGAGGGAACGCAGAGGCTAGCAGGATACAGGAAAGACAGGATAAACCCAAAGTCAGAGGGAAAACGAACTACACAGAGACTAAGAGCGGCCAGGAACACCTGAAAGAACAAATGATAACCAGGCACAGAGGAACGGCAGGAAGCAGTTTAAATACCTAAAGGCAGGGTAGCACTTCCGGGTAACAGACCTCCAGAACCATAGAGAGGACAATAAGGAGGACCGACTCCCGGGTACTAGTCCTCCAGAACCATAGAGGAGACGAAGAGGAGCGCCGGCAGAAGATCAGAAGTGCACACGCGCAGCACTGAACCTGGTATGCGCGCGCGCACGAGAAGCAGAGGCCGGTAGCGAGCGCGGAGGGGAAGACGCTGCAGAAGGAGAGTTGCGCCGGGACGCCGAAGACAGGTAAGTAAGACAGGACTGGGGAGGCGGCAGCAGCGGTATGATAAACCCCTTCAAGACCTTGCCCTTTTCCGTTTTTGAGTTCTCGTTTTTCGCTCCCCTCCTTCCCAGAGCCATAACTTTTTTATTTTTCCGTCAATATGGCCATGTTAGGGATTGTTTTTTGTTTTTACGGGACAAGTTGTACTTTTTAACCACATCATTGGTTTTAGCACGTTGTGTACTAGAAAAAGGGTAAAAAAATCCCAAGTGCGGTGAAACTGCAAAAAAAGTGCATTCCCACACTTGTTTTTTGTTTGGCTTTCTTGATAGGTTCACTAAATGCTAAAACTGACCTGACAATTTGATTCTCCAGGTCATTACGAGTTCATAGACACCAAACATGTCTAGGTTACGTTTTTTTCTACCGGTAAGTGGTAAAAAAAAATTCAAACTTTGCTAAAAAAAAAATAATAATTAAATAAATAAAAATTGCGCAATTTTCCAATACCCGTAGTGTCTCCATTTTTCGTGATCTGGGGTCAGGAGAGGGCTTATTTTTTGCGTGCCAAGCTGACGTTTTTAATGACACCATTTTGGTGCAGATATGTTCTTTTGATCTTCCGTTATTGCATTTTAATGCAATGTCGTGGCGACAAAAAAAACGTAATTCTGGAGTTTCAAATTTTTTTCTGTCTAGCGATCAGGTTAATGCTTTTTTTTATTGATAGATCGGGCGATTCTTAACGCGGTGATACCAAATATGTGTAGGTTTGATTTTTTTTTATTGTTTAATTTTGAATGGGGCAAAAGGGGGGTGATTTAAACTTTTATATATTTTTATTTTTTTCATATTTTTTTTTTACTTTTGCCATGCTTCAATAATCTCCATGGGAGGCTAGAAGGTGGCACAGACTGATCGGCTGTGCTACATAGCAGCGATCATCAGATCGCTACTATGTAGCTGAATTACAGGCTTGCTATGAGCACTGACCACAGGGTGGTGCTCACAGCAAGCTGGCATCAGCAACCATAGAGGTCTCAAGGAGACCTCTGGTTGCTATGCATACACATCCCTGACGCTCGATCGTGTGACGGGGGTCGGCAATGCGCTCATTTCCGGCCTGATGGCCGGAAGCTCTGGTTATGTGTTTGACAGCAGCATTTAACTAGTTAATAGCGGCGGGTGAATTGCGATTCCACCCGTCGCTATTGCGGGCACATGTTCAAAACAGCTGACATGTCCCGGCTTTGATGCGGGCTCACCGCCGCAGCCCGCATCAAAGTGGGGGTACCGACCTCCGCCGTAATAGTACGGCGGAGGTCGGTAAGGGGTTAAATCTGTAAATGGTCCCTCCCCCAATTCATTTGGGTCAATGACTCCCAAATGAGATAAGAATCTGACATCACTGAGAAGATCCTCATCGATGCCTAAAGGTACCGTTACACTAAACGACTTACCAACGATCACGACCAGCGATACGACCTGGCCGTAATCGTTGGTAAGTCGTTGTGTGGTCGCTGGGGAGCTGTCACACAGACAGCTCTCTCCAGTGACCAACGATCAGGGGAACGACTTCGGCATCGTTGAAGACAGTTTCAATGATGCCGAAGTCCCCCTGCAGCACCTGGGTAACCAGGGTAAACATCGGGTTACTAAGTGCAGGGCCGCGCTTAGTAATCCGATATTTACCCTGGTTAGTATTGTAAAAGTTAAAAAAAAAAAAAAAGAAACAGTACATACTCACATTCTGTCACGTCCCCCGGCGTCTACAGGGTTACGCGCTGCTGCTCAGAGCTTCCGGCACTGACTGTCAGCGCCGGCCGTAAAGCAGAGCACAGCGGTGACGTCACCGCTGTGCTCTGCTTTACTGCCGGCGCTGACACATTCAGTGCAGGAAGCTCTGAGCAGCAGCGCGTAACCCTGTGGACGCCGGGGGACGTGACAGACATCAGAATGTGAGTATGTACTGTTTTTTTTTTAACTTTTACAATGGTAGCCAGGGTAAATATCGGGTTACTAAGCGCGGCCCTGCGCTTAGTAACTCGATATTTACCCTGGTTACAAGTGAACACATCGCTGGATCGGTGACACACACGCCGATCCAGCTTTGACAGCGGGTGATCAGCGACGAAATAAAGTTCTGGACTTCTAGCTCCGACCAGCGATATCACAGTGGGATCCAGATCGCTGCTGCGTGTCAAACACAACGAGATCGCTATCCAGGACGCTGCAACGTCACGGATCGTCGTCGTTCTCGCTGCAAAGTCGCTTAGTGTGAAGGTACCTTTACTCAGTACAGCATTTCTTATTCTCGCTGATAAAGTGTTTTTTCCACTTCAAAGAGTGAACAAAGAGGTTGAGATCTTTTATTGCCTCAAAGTTTAACCCCTTAATGACAGCTAATACGACTTTTAACTGACCTGAGATATAAGAGAATAGCCTCCCCATACAGGTGACAATCCAGCAGCTGTCGGCTGTACACTATAGCTGACAACTTGCTGCATCAGCCACACTCAGTGTTTGCATCATCCATATCTGCTTAACCCCTTAGATGCTACTGTCAATAGTGACTACATCATTATAAATGGTTAACAGACTGTGGGGGCTTCCTCTTTATCCCAATTGGTGCCCTCAGATCATGATTGTGTGGTCCTGATGTTTGCCATGGCAATTCATGACTAAATAGCGGCCTTAGAGTCTGACGGCTGTTGTAACCTGTTCAGAAGTTAGTGGCATTTAGGCATTTAGGTGGTAAAAATACACATTTTCATTTCTATTATGCCACTTTGCATTAATTCCTGAAAAGCACCTGAAGGGTTAATAAACTACCTGACTGTAGTTTTCAATATGTCAGGGGGTGCGGTTTTTAAAATGGTATAACTTTTGGGGGTTTACCAATATATGGAACCCCTAAAGGCACTTCAAACATGGATAGGTCCCTAAAAAAATAAATTTTGTAAATTTCCTTGAAAAAATGAAAAATTACTGCTACATTTTTAAACCTCCTAAAATGCTAACAAAATAAAATACATTTTACAAATGGTGCTGATGTAAAGCAGACATGTGGGAAATGTAATTTATTAATGTTTTGCTGTGGTATGACTATCTGGATTAAAGGGATAATCATTCAAAGTTTGAAAATTGCTAATTTTTTAACATTTTTCTCAAATTTCTGATATTTTTCATAAATAAACACAAAACATATCGACATATTAAAAACATATTGACCTAAATTTACCATTATTGTAAAGTACAATGTGTCACAAAAAAAACTGTCTCAAAATCACTGGGATTTGTTGAAGCGTTCCAGAGTTATTACTGCAAAGTGAAACTGGTCAGATTTCAAAAATGTGGCTCCGTCACTAAGGGGTTAAAGATTGATGAGGGGGATGATGGCCACATGAGGATGAGAGGCAATGATGAATACCCCATTTATGTGATAAAAGTCCAAGTAACTTTAAGTACAGGTCACTCACTAGAAAGATGGGGAATGTACATTATATTTGAATACCTATAGAATATAAGGGTGGAAAAATCATACTCTTAAGATTCATAAAAACTATCAAGGGTATAGAGTAATGCAGTCAGCGGTGAGCATATATTATCAGGCTGCGAATGTCCATGGTTATTGGGCCCTTCCCAGCCTAATAATACAAGCACACAGCCACCCCTGAAGTGGCGTATCATATTAGATGTGCCAGTTCTTGCAATTCGACTTCACTCTTGCCCTGGCATCAGGATAATGGGGTCTGGGGATCATGTAGGTACAATATAGTCAACACATGGAAACCTGAAAACCGTTATTATAAAAAATGTATTATATCAAAAGCTCCCACGCAGGTGCGACATAGTCCAGTGGACCCCACAACATTCCCAGGAAGCACGTTTTAAACTGTCAGGAACTTTTACATTTAGGCTATGTGCACACGTTCAGGATTTTCTGCAGAATTTTCCTGAACAAAACCGGACTTTTTCTTTTTGCAGGAAATCCCCATGTGTTTTTTGCGCGTTTTTGTGCGTTTTTTTTCCGGAGCTTCCCAATGCATTAAATAGCGGGAAAAACGCAAAAAATCCGCAAAATTAATGAACATGCTGCATTTTTTAACGCAATGTGTTTTTTTTTTTCGCGGAAAAAAACGCATCAAATGCACAAAAATTGTGGAATGCATTCTAACTGATGGGATGCATAATGTATGCGTCTTTTATGCGTTTTTATAGCAAAAAAACGCGAAAAATACGCAACGTGTGCACACAGCCATTTGACCTATCTAAAGTGTTAATATGGGCATACAGGTTATAGACTGCTGAGAAAAGTCCTATCTGTATGCCTCATATCAGATGCCTTGTTGTGGATAAATCATATTTTATCACTTTATGTAAATTACCTCTGCTATATTGCAACAGTATTACAACCCTGCCTGCCTGTGAGCTGGAAGGTAGGGCTAAGAGGAACCTGCAGATGTGTCAGGTATAATCACAAACAGCTCTGCAGTGACATCAGGAGAGCAGAGAGCGGCCATTACATATCACTCTGGTAACTCCACCTTCATGTTAAAAAATCTCTGGAGGCAGAGTTATCTTCCAGATAGAGTCCTCACTATAGCCTGGAAGAGGTCATTTATATAAAGTAATAAAAGATAATTTCTCAACAACAAGGTATCTGATAGGAGACACACAGGGAGGACTGTTTTGCAGCCTTCTATAACCTGTATGACCATACTAATAGTTTATAAAGGTCAAATGTGAAGACAGAGATTCCCCTAAGTTGCATAAAGGACCATTTCATAACTAACAAACTCTAAATCTATAGTTTGATTGTTACCTCTACCTCATAATATTTTAACCAAAAAAATAAAAAGTTTGTAGAATGAATGGCACCAGAGGAGTACACCATCCGGACTCGGATACATGTGAATCCAATTTAACAGCATGCACGAAATCCCAGGGTTTGAGGTGCTCAGCATAAAAAACATGTGATCTGATAAACAAATAGTAGAAAGATGCGGCACTCACCCTTTTTGTTTGTGAAATTGTGCTGTTTTTATTTGGACAGACATGAGAAAGTTGTTACATGTCCATGTGATACATCACGCATACAGGAGGGTGCGGGGAGAGAAGGTGGTCGCACCCTCCTGTATGCCTGATGTATCACATGGACATGTAAGAACTTTCCTCATGTCGGTCCAAATAAAAACAGCACGATTTCACAAGCAAAAAGGGTGACTGCCGCATCTCTTTCTCATAATATTTTAGCCACAGATCCTGGCTACAAGTGACCCACTTCTTTTTACTACTGAGGGACATCAGAGTCCTGTTATAAGATTCACTGTGAAAGAGAATTTAGAGATAAATAATATGTTGGGTGCCTGTCACATCGCCTTTCCTGGGCTTCTTTCACAGAGGTCTCACTTGTTGATCAGTACATTTTTGGACACTCTCGAATTATAGTCTTATTCAATTTCTAGACATGAAGACAATACAAAAATATATTAAATGGTATTAACCCCTTCATGATGGAGGTTTTTTTTCATTTTTGAGTTTCTGCTTTTCGCTCCCCTTCTTCCCAGAGGCATAATTTTTTTTTATTTTCCTGTCAATATGGCCATGTGAGGGATTGTTCTTTGCGGGACAAGTTGTACTTTTGAACACCACCATCGGTTTTAACATATTGTGTTAAAATACGCGAAAAAAAAATTCCAAGTGCGGTGTAATTGCAAAAAAAGTGAAATTACACAACTGATTTTTTTGGATTTATTTTTTTTACCACGTTCACCAATGGTAAAACTGGCCTGCCATTATGATTCCCCAGGTCATTACGAGTTCATAACACCAAACATGTCTAGGTTCTTTTTTTTATTTAAGTGGTGAAAAAAAATTCCAAAGTTTGTTTAAAAAAAAAAAAAAGAAAGAAAGATTGCATCATTTTCCGACACCCGTAGCGTCTCCATTTTTCGTAATCTAGGGTTGCACGAAGGCTTACTATTTGCGTGCCGAGCTGAAGTTTTTATTGAAACCATTTTGATGCAGATACAATCTTTTGATTGCCCGTTTTTGCATTTTAATGCAATGTTGCGGCGACCAAAAAAAACCATATCGTATATACTCGAGTATAAGCCGAGATTTTCAGCCCATTTTTTTAGGCTGAAAGTGCCCCTCTCGGCTTATACTTGAGTCATTGCCCCATCGGCAGGGGAGGGAGAACGGCAGCTGTCACTTCGTACTCACGCTCCTGGCGTGGTCCCTGGCAGCTTCTCCAAAGCGATGGTCTCTGGCGCCAGCAGCTTGTTCCTGTGTTCAGCGGGCACGTGGTATCACTCATTAAAGTAATGAATATGGATGCGTCTCCACTCCCATAGGGGTGGAGCACATATTCATTACTTTAATGAGCGGTACCATGTGACTGCTGATCAACGGAACAAGCTGCCGGCGCCGGAGAGACCATCGCATCGGAGAAGCTACCAGGGACTGCGCCAGGAGGGCGAGTATGACGGGGGGGGGGGGGTGAGCATTGCGATATTCACCTGTACCCATTACACTGCCTGGCTCCGTCTTTCACCTCCTCTGGCTGTGACGTTCAGGTCAGAGGGCGCGATGATGTGGTTAGTGAGTGCCCTCTGCCTCAACAGTCACTGCAGAGAGAAGACGGAGCGGCGCGCGATGGTGGAACGGGGACAGGTGAATATCGCAAGTGCTGTTGTTCCCACCTGCTCAGGACAGGAGGTGAGTTTGTCATTTGTTTTTTTTTTAATCGCAGCAGCAGCCTATGGGGCATAATATTCTATGGAGCATCTTATGGGGCCATAATCAACATTTATGCAGCATTGTATGGGGCAACAAATGCTTCTATGGAGCATCTTAGGGGCCATGATCAACCTTTGTGCAGCATTATACGGGGCAAATGTTTCTGTGGAGCATCTTATGGGGCCACAATCAACCGTTATGCAGCTTTGTATGGGGTAAAAGTTTATATGGAGCATTTTATGGGGCCATAATCAACCTTTGTGCAGCATTATATGGGGCAAATGTTTCTATGGAGCATCTTATGGGGTCGTAATCAATAGTGATGAGAGAATATACTCGTTACTCGAAATTTGTCGAGCATGCTCGGGGGTCCTCCGAGTATTTTTTAGTGCTCAGAGATTTCATTTTTCTTGCCGCAGCAAAATGATTTACATCTGATAGCCAGCATAAGTACATGTGGGGGTTGCCTGGTTGCTAGGGAATCCCCACATGTACTTATGCTGGCTATCAGATGTAAATGATTCAGCTGTGGCACGAAAAACTAAATCTCCGAGCACTAAAAAATACTCGAAGGACCCCGAGCATGCTCGCGAAATCTCGTGTAACGAGTATATTCGCTCATCACTAGTAATCAACGTTTGTGCAGCATTATATGGGGCAAATGTTTCTATGGAGCATCTTATGGGGCGATAATCAACCTTTGTGCAGCCTTATATGGGTCATATTTTTATATGAAGCATCTTATGGGGCAAATCAAACTTTATGGAGCATTATATGGGGTGTATTTTGTATGGAGCATTATATGGGGCTCCTGATTCAATATGGATATTCAAAAACACTTAACCTACTGATGTCTCAATTAATTTTACTTTTATTGGTATCTATTTTTATCTTTTACATTTACCAGTAGCTGCTGCATTTCCCACCCTAGGCTTATACTCGAGTCATTAAGTTTTCCCAGTTTTTTGTGGCAAAATTAGGGATCTCGGCTTATACTCGGACAGGCTTATACTCGAGGATATACGGTAATTCTGGTGTTTTGACTTTTTTCTCATTACGCCGTTTAGAGATCGGATTCATTCATTTTTTATATTCATCGTTCGGGCGATTCTGAAAGCGGCGATACAAAATATATGTATGGGTGTTTTTTGTTTTTTTTTAAATCATATACATTTTTATTGAATTTTTCAGCATACAACAAAAAACACAACACCCCACAACCACCCCTCACTACACAGCAATTAGCAAGTACCTTATATTAACCCCTTCATGACCCAGCCTATTTTGACCTTAATGACCTGGCCGTTTTTTGCAATTCTGACCAGTGTCCCTTTATGAGGTAATAACTCAGGAACGCTTCAACGGATCCTAGCAGTTCTGAGATTGTTTTTTCGTGACATATTGGGCTTCATGTTAGTGGTTAATTTTATTCTGTTAAACCAGAGAGTTATGTGACACAAAATAGTTAATAAATAACATTTCCCACATGTCTACTTTACATCAGCACAATTTTGGAAACAAAATTTTTTTTTGCTAGGAAGTTATAAGGGTTAAAATTTGACCAGTGATTTCTCATTTTTACAACAAAATTTACAAAACCATTTATTTTAGGGACCACCTCACATTTGAAGTCAGTTTGAGGGTTCTATATGGCTGAAAATACCCAAAAGTGACACCATTCTAAAAACTGCACGCCTCAAGGTGCTCAAACCACATTCAAGAAGTTTATTAACCCTTCAGGTGTTTCACAGCAGTAGAAGCAACATGGAAGGAAAAAATGAACATTTAACTTTTTAGTCACAAAAATGATCTTTTAGCAACAATTTTTTTATTTTCCCAAGGGTAAAAGGAGTAACTGGACCAAGAATGTTGTTGTACAATTTGTCCTGAGTACGCTGGACCTCATATGTGGGGGTAAACCACTGTTTGGGCGCACGGCAGGGCTCGGAAGGGTAGGAGCGCCATTTTGGAAACTAGACCCCCTAAGGAACTTATCTAGAAGCATAGTGAGCACCTTAAACCCCCAGGTGCTTCACAGAAGTTTATAACGCAGAGCCGTGAAAATAAAAAATAATTTTTCTTACCTCAAAAATGATTTGTAGGCCGGAATTTTATATCTTCCCAAGGGTAACAGGAGAAATTGGACCCCAAATGTTGCTGTCCAGTTTGTCCTGAGTACGATGATACCCCATATGTGGGGGTAAACCACTGTTTGGGCGCACAGCAGGGCTCGGAAGGGTAGGAGCGCCATTTGACTTTTTGAATGAAAAATTATCTCCATCGTTAGAGGACACCATGTCGCGTTTTGGAAAGACCCTGTGTGCCTAAACATTGGAGCTCCCCCACAAGTGACCCCATTTTGGAAACTAGACCCCCTAAGGAACTTATCTAGAAGCATAGTGAGCACCTTAAACCCCCAGGTGCTTCACAGAAGTTAATAACGCAGAGCCGTGAAAATAAAAAATAATTTTTCTTACCTCAAAAATGATTTGTAGGCCGGAATTTTATATCTTCCCAAGGGTAACAGGAGAAATTGGACCCCGAATGTTGCTGTCCAGTTTGTCCTGAGTACGATGATACCCCTTATGTGGGGGTAAACCACTGTTTGGGTGCACGGCAGGGCTCGGAAGGGAAGGCACACCATTTGGCTTTTTGAATTGAAAATTAGCTCCAATCATTAGCGGACACCATGTCGGGTTTGGAGAGCCCCTGTGTGACTAAACATTGGAGCTCCCCCACAAGTGACCCCATTTTGGAAACTAGACCTCCCAAGTAGGGTTGAGCGAAACGGATCGGTCATTTTCATAAATCGGCGACTTTTAGGCAAAGTCGGGTTTCATGAAACCCGAACCGATCCTAGTGTAGGATCAGCCATGCGGTACACGATCAGAGCGCCAAAGTCGCGTTTCATATCACGCTGTTACCGTTTTTCAGCCAATGAATGAGGACGCAGAGTGTGGGCAGCGTGATGACATAGGTCCTGGTCCCCACCATCTTAGACAAGGGCATGGCAGTGATTGGCTTGCTGTCTGCGGCATCACAGGGGCTATAAAGGGGCGTTCCCGCCGACCGTCATCTTACTTCTGCCGATCTGAGCATAGGGAGAGGTTGCTGCAGCTTCGTCAGAAGCAGGGACAGAGCTAGGGAGGCAATATTAACCCCCAAACCGCTTGTGCTGGAGCGATTTTCACTGTCCCACACCACCTTTTTGTGCAGGGACAGTGGAGGTCGTATTTTAGTGCAGCAGCTGCATAGTTGTGTGCACGGTGCTGTGCAAACCAACTGCTTTTTTAAAAGCAAAATTCCTGTTGCTCCTTTCTGCACAGTTACCTATCTTGTTTATTTGTCCACATTTTTGTGTTTAGCAGTCCTTTTTTATTGCTGCCATACTTGTCCTGAGCTCATTGTAGGGAGCTTCCTATTTATTTATTTCTTTTAAATAATAATTCCAGCCACTTTCTGGCACGTTCATAGTGTTGTGTTATACCACTGGGCCAGAGTTGTGGTTCTGTGTCTCCCCCCAAAAAAAAGGGAGATTAAAATTCGCACACAGTGTATATTCTGCTGTACTGCTAGTGTGTCGTATATATCAGACAGCCACTTTCTGCCACGTTCATAGGTTACTGTTATACCACTGGGCCAGAGTTGTGGTTCTGTGTCTCCCCCCCAAAAAAAGGGAGATTAAAATTCGCACACAGTGTATATTCTGCTGTACTGCTAGTGTGTCGTATACAGTGCCTACAAGTAGTATTCAACCCCCTGTAGATTTAGCAGGTTTAATAAGATGCAAATAATTTAGAGCCTTCAAACTTCAAACAAGAGCAGGATTTATTAACAGATGCATAAATCTTACAAACCAAAAAGTTTTGTTGCTCAGTTAAATTTTTATAAATTTTAAACATAAAAGTGTGGGTCAATTATTATTCAACCCCTAGGTTTAATATTTTGTGGAATAACCTTTGTTTGCAACTACAGCTAATAATCGTCTTTTATAAGACCTGATCAGGCCGGCACAGGTCTCTGGAGTTATCTTGGCCCACTCCTCCATGCAGATCTTCTCCAAGTTATCTAGGTTCTTTGGGTGTCTCATGTGGACTTTAATCTTGAGCTCCTTCCACAAGTTTTCAATTGGGTTAAGGTCAGGAGACTGACTAGGCCACTGCAACACCTTGATTTTTTGCCTCTTGAACCAGGCCTTGGTTTTCTTGGCTGTGTGCTTTGGGTCGTTGTCTTGTTGGAAGATGAAATGACGACCCATCTTAAGATCCTTGATGGAGGAGCGGAGGTTCTTGGCCAAAATCTCCAGGTAAGTCGTGCTATCCATCTTCCCATGGATGCGGACCAGATGGCCAGGCCCCTTGGCTGAGAAACAGCCCCACAGCATGATGCTGCCACCACCATGCTTGACTGTAGGGATGGTATTCTTGGGGTCGTATGCAGTGCCATCCAGTCTCCAAACGTCACGTGTGGTTGGCACCAAAGATCTCGATCTTGGTCTCATCAGACCAGAGAACCTTGAACCAGTCAGTCTCAGAGTCCTCCAAGTGATCATGAGCAAACTGTAGACGAGCCTTGACATGACGCTTTGAAAGTAAAGGTACCTTAAGGGCTCGTCTGGAACAGAGACCATTGCAGTGGAGTACGTTACTTATGGTATTGACTGAAACCAATGTCCCCACTGCCATGAGATCTTCCCGGAGCTCCTTCCTTGTTGTCCTTGGGTTAGCCTTGACTCTTCGGACAAGCCTGGCCTCGGCACGGGAGGAAACTTTCAAAGGCTGTCCAGGCCGTGGAAGGCTAACAGTAGTTCCATAAGCCTTCCACTTCCGGATGATGCTCCCAACAGTGGAGACAGGTAGGCCCAACTCCTTGGAAAGGGTTTTGTACCCCTTGTGACCCTCCACGATCTTGTCTCTAATGGCCTTGGAATGCTCCTTTGTCTTTCCCATGTTGACCATGTATGAGTGCTGTTCACAAGTTTGGGGAGGGTCTTAAATAGTCAGAAAAGGCTGGAAAAAGAGATAATTAATCCAAACATGTGAAGCTCATTGTTCTTTGTGCCTGAACTACTTCTTAATACTTTAGGGGAACCAAACAAAATTATGGTGGGTTGAGGGGTTGAATAATAAATGACCCTCTGAAAAAACATTTCACAATTTAAAAAAAAAACAAAACAAAGAAATAACACTCTTTTTTGCTGCAGTGCATTTAACACTTCCAGGCTGATCTACAGTCCAAACTGTCACAATGCCAAGTTAATTCCAAATGTGTAAACCTGCTAAATCTGCAGGGGGTTGAATACTACTTGTAGGCACTGTATATCAGGCAGCCACTTTCTGCCACGTTCATAGTTTACTGTTATACCACTGGGCCAGAGTTGTGGTTCTGTGTCTCCCCCCAAAAAAAAGGGAGATTAACATTCGCACACAGTGTACATTCTGCTGTACTGCTAGTGTGTCGTATATATCAGGCAGCCACTTTCTGCCACGTTCATAGTTTACTGTTATACCACTGGGCCAGAGTTGTGGTTCTGTGTCTCCCCCCAAAAAAAAGGGAGATTAACATTCGCACACAGTGTACATTCTGCTGTACTGCTAGTGTGTCGTATATATCAGGCAGCCACTTTCTGCCACGTTCATAGTTTACGGTTATACCACTGGGCCAGAGTTGTGGTTCTGTGTCTCCCCCCCAAAAATGAGGAAGTCTGGTGGAAGAGGCCGTGGGCGGGGGCTGTCAGCTGGTACTGATGATGGTGGTGCTGCATCTGGTGGTAGTGGCAAAAGCACAGTAGCACCTAAGGCTGGAGGTGTTGAGCCTGTGTCATCGTCTGGCTACACAAGGCCTCGAAGGCTCCCTTACCTGGGAGTAGAAAAACAGCTTTTAAAGCCGGAGCAGCAGGAAAAAGTTTTGGCTTTCCTTGCTGACTCAGCCTCTAGCTCTTTGGCCTCCTCTTCCCAAAGTTCGAAATGTCACAGCAGCCAGTCGTCAGTGGATGCTCCCGGTCAGGAACAAGACGTTTCCTTCTGTCCTTCTCCCAAACCAAAAGTGAAGGATGCGTCAGGCGACACAACAGGTTACTCCATGGAACTCTTTACACATACCGTGCCTGGGTTAGAAAGGGAAATTGTACCCTGCCCATCACAAGAAGAATCGGACATGGAGTGCACTGATGCACAGCCACAGCTAGATTATGATGCTGTTCCATTGAGTTAGATCACTACATTGCCCTCGCAGTTTGCTGAGCCACAATCTGACCCTGATGAGACTATGGTGCCCTGGCCCGAACGCTATAGCACCTTACACAGTGACACTGAGGAAGGTGCACATGACATTGAGGAGGAGGTGATAGATGACCCAGTTGTTGACCCAGATTGGCAGCCATTGGGGGAAGAGGGTGGCGCTGCCAGTAGCTCAGAAGCGGAGGAGGGTTATCTGCAGCAGCACCAATCTACATCGCAACAGCTGTCATCTGGCAGGCCCGTATCAGGCAAAAAACGTTTGACAAAACCAATTTTAGGACAGCATGGCCATCCTGTGAAAGTTGCACAGCGTGCAATGCCTGAAAAGGAATTCCACAGTAGGAAGAGTGCAGTGTGGCATTTTTTTGACCAAAATCCCAATGATCAGTCAAAACTGATCTGTAAAAAATGCTCAAAGACCTTTAGCAGAGGGAAGATTCTTAACAATTTAAATACAACGTGCATGCGTAGACATTTAAACAGCATGCACTTGCAAGCCTGGACTAACTACGTAACGTCCCGTACCGTTGGTGCACCAGGTCTGAATGAAGGTAGTCAGCACCGCAACATTGCTTCCCTCACTGTAAGCCCACCGATTAGGACACCAGCAGCAGCAAATGTGGAGGGATCGTCGCTAGGCCAAAGCAGTCAGGGAGTCAGAAGGTTATTGGTAGGAAGCACCGTATGTACGCCAACATCACCAACTCACTCTCAATCTGCCATATCCACAACCACCACCACCACCGCTAGTTCCACCATAGGCAGCTCTCCAGTCCAGCTCACCCTAGAAGAGACTCTTGTTAGGAAACGCAAGTACTCATCCTGTCATCCGCGTACACAGGGTTTGAACGCCCACATTGCCAGACTTATCTTGTTAGAGATGATGCCCTACCGGTTGGTTGAAAGCGAAGCTTTCACAGCCCTGATGGCCTACGCAGTACCACGCTATGACCTACCCAGTCGCCACTTCTTTGCGAGAAAAGCCATCCCAGCCCTCCACCAGCATGTCAAAGACCGCATTGTCCAAGCACTGAGGCAGTCTGTCAGTGGGAAGGTGCACCTCACAACAGATGCATGGACCAGTAGGCATGGCCAGGGACGTTACGTGTCCATCACGGCGCACTGGGTTAATGTCATGGATGCAGGGTCCACAGGGGACAGCAATAGTGGGACAGTTCTGCCTAGCCCACGATCTAGGAAATAGTTGGCTGTAGACGTTCGCTACCCCCCCACCTCCTCCTCCTCCTCCTCCTCCAGAAGCGAAAGCTCGTCAACAGAGCGCTGTCGCACGACCACTCCATCCGCAGCTGCCAGTTTTGCACACGAGGTGTCCCATTACGGAACAGCTAGTGGGAAGCGTCAGCAGGCTGTGTTTGAAATGAAGTGTTTGGGCGACAACAGACACACCACGGAAGTTCTGGCTGAGTTCTTGCAGCAAGAAACTCAGTCATGGCTGGGCAGTGTACATCTTGAGGCAGGCAAGGTAGTCAGTGATAATGGAAGGAATTTTATGGCTGCCATAGCCCTTTCACAACTCAAACACATACCTTGCCTGGCTCACACTTTGAACCTGGTGGTCCAGTGCTTTCTTAAAAATTATCCGGAGTTACCAGCCCTGCTCTTGAAGGTGCGAAGACTTTGCTCGCACATCCGCCGGTCGCCCGTACACTCCAGCCGTATGCTGAACCATCAGCGATTGCTCAATCTTCCACAGCACCGCCTAATTATCGACGTTGCAACAAGGTGGAACTCCACACTGCACATGGTTCAGAGGCTGTGTGAACAGAGGCGTGCGGTCATGTATTTGTGGGAGGATACGCATACACGGGCAGGCAGTTGGATGGCTGACATGGAGTGCAGTGGTCCAAGCTACAAGTCCTCTGTCAAGTCCTTCAGTGTTTCGAGGAATGCACACGGCTGGCAAGTGTAGACGACGCCATCATAAACATGAGCATCCCACTTATGCGTCTGCTGATGCAAAGTTTGACGCACATCAAGGAGCTGGCGTCTGCAGCCGAGGAGGAGGGAATCCTTGATGACAGTCAGCCATTGTCTGGTCAGGGAACTGTCCAGGACGAGGTGGCGGTCGAAGAGGATGAGGAGGAGGATGATGGGGATGACTATGTATGGGAGGAGGATGCTTCTCAGGGGCCACTTGAAACTGGTGGCGTTGCAAGGTCAGGTACAGGTTTCTTGCGGGACACTTGTGATGTGGATTTCCAAGAAAGTGCTCCTCAACCCAGCAAGACCAGTGAATTGACACCAGGAACATTGGCCCACATGGCTGAGTATGCCTTGCGCATTCTAAAAAGGGACCCCCGCATTGTCAAAATGATGACTGATGACGATTACTGGTTGGCCTGCCTCCTGGATCCACGCTATAAAGGGAAAATGCAAAACATCATGCCACATGAGAACCTTGAGCAAATATTGGCTACCAAACAAGCCACTCTTGTAGACCGTTTGGTTCCGGCATTCCCAGCACACAGAGGCGGTGATGGTCCTCACACTTGCCGCAGGGGGCAACATGACAGAGGTGCTAGAGGTGCCGAAATTCGAAGTGTCGTTGGACAGAGGGGTTTTCTGACAAGGTTGTGGAGTGATTTTTCAATGACCGCTGACACAACAGGTACTGCTGCATCTATTCAAAGTGACAGGAGACAGCATTTGTCCAGTATGGTTACAAACTATTTTTCATCCCTTATCGATGTTCTCCCTCACAGGTCATTCCCCTTTGATTACTGGGCATCTAAACTAGACACCTGGCCCGAATTGGCAGAATATGCATTACAGGAGCTCGCTTGCCCTGCTGCCAGTGTGCTTTCAGAAAGAGTCTTCAGTGCTGCTGGTTCAATACTGACCGAAAAAAGGACACGTCTGGCTACCCAAAATGTAGATGATCTAACCTTCATTAAAATGAACCAATCATGGATTGCAAATTCTTTTGCCCCACCTTCCCCTGCTGACACCTAGCTTGGGTGATAAATGACTCGCTTTTGCCCACCTCTTACTGACTTTGCCAATTCCTCCATTTGCAGCTGCTGAATGTCCACCATGGGACATTTTTATACCTCCCTAAATGGGCTGACTCCCCCCACAGGACCGTGGTCACCACTTGGCGCAAGCACCCGTGCAAGTGCCGTTTGCCTGGACAGGTGGGTGCGCCCACTCTACCTTTACTAAACAAAGCTGTGTTTGAATCTACAGGCTTTCAGCCTCTATCAACAATATGAAACTGCATTTGGCCTGGTTCTTGGTTTGGGCCTAGTTATGTCTGCTGCTGCCTCTTGGTTTCCTCAAAGAAACAAAGCTGCGTTTGAATCTACAGGCTTTCAGCCTCTATCAACAATATGAAACTGCATTTGGCCTGGTTCTTGGTTTGGGCCTAGTCTGCTGCCTCTTGGTTTCCTCAAAGAAACAAAGCTGTGTTTGAATCTACAGGCTTTCAGCCTCTATCAACAATATGAAACTTCATTTGGCCTGGTTCTTGGTTTGGGCCTAGTTATGTCTGCTGCTGCCTCTTGGTTTCCTCAAAGAAACAAAGCTGAGTTTCAATCTACAGGCTTTCGGCCTATATTTAGAATTTGAAACTGTATTTGGCCTACTAGTTTGGTTGGGCCCTACTAACGGTGTCTGCTGCTGCTTGTTGTTGTCCTCCACTGAACAAAGCAGTGCTGCCTTTTTAGTCCTGTAACCAATTTTTTCCTGCTTTTAGCATCCTTTTTTATTTTGGGCCTATATCTGTGTTTCCTCCTCATCCTGCCTATTACCCAGCCACTGCTTGATGGGTCTGCTGGTACATTGACCCAGACCACTACATTCCACTTGCACTCTACACAGCCAGAATCTGACCCTGCTGAAAGTCAGGTCCCCCTTCCCGCATACTATACCACCTTACACGGGGACAAAGAGGAAGGTGCATATGAAAGTGCAGGTTCCATCATCAGGTGGGGGGGGGGCATACTCGTTGGCGATGTCACTGTCACAGGGCCCATCATAGTACGCAAAAGTGTCACTGCCGGTGGGAGGCGCCCCCGCCGTCAAACACAACGCCGTACTTTGCCAGTGGCAATGCGAACGAGTGTGCCCCCCTGCTTGCTCAGGATCACAGCACTTGCAAAGTTGAAATAATTACCTCTCCCTGCTCCACCGCCGTGACGTATTCCGCATTTCCTGGGCCCAAGAAAAAATTGAGCCAGCCCTCCACCCCCCCCCCCCCACAACTTTAACCAAATGACCCCCAATTTTCAATACCTAACTATTATTATAAGGTTAATTAAGATTGTCAAGCTTAACCCCTTCATGACCCAGCCTATTTTGGCCTTAATGACCTTGCCGTTTTTTGCAATTCTGACCAGTGTCCCTTTATGAGGTAATAACTCAGGAACGCTTCAACGGATCCTAGCGATTCTGAGTTTGTTTTTTCGTGACATATTGGGCTTCATGTTAGTGGTAAATTTAGGTCGATAATTTCTGAGTTTATTTGTGAAAAAAACGGAAATTTGGCGAAAATTTTGAAAATTTCGCAATTTTCACATTTTGAATTTTTATTCTGTTAAACCAGAGAGTTATGTGACAAAAAATCGTTAATAAATAACATTTCCCACATGTCTACTTTACATCAGCACAATTTTGGAAACAAATTTTTTTTTTGCTAGGAAGTTATAAGGGTTAAAATTTGACCAGGGATTTCTCATTTTTACAACAAAATTTACAAAACCATTTTTTTAAGGGACCACCTCACATTTGAAGTCAGTTTGAGGGTTCTATATGGCTGAAAATACCCAAAAGTGACACCATTCTAAAAACTGCACCCCTCAAGGTGCTCAAAACCACATTCAAGAAGTTTATTAACCCTTCAGGTGTTTCACAGCAGCAGAAGCAACATGGAAGTAAAAAATGAACATTTAACTTTTTAGTCACAAAAATGATATTTTAGCAACAATTTTTTTATTTTCCCAAGGGTAAAAGGAGAAACTGGACCACGGACGTTGTTGTCCAATTTGTCCTGAGTACGCTGATACCTCACATGTGGGGGTAAACCACTGTTTGGGCGCACGGCAGGGCTCGGAAGGGAAGGAGCGCTATTTGACTTTTTGAATGAAAAATTGGCTCCAATCTTTAGCGGACACCATGTCTCGTTTGGAGAGCCCCCGTGTGCCTAAACATTGGAGCTCCCCCACAAGTGACCCCATTTTGGAAACTAGACCCCCCAAGGAACTTATCTAGAAGCATAATGAGCACTTTAAACCCCCAGGTGCTTCACAAATTGATCCGTAAAAATGAAAACAGTACTTTTTTTTCCCAAAAAAATTATTTTAGCCTCAATTTTTTCATTTTCACATGGGCAACAGGATAAAATGGATCCTAAAATTTGTTGGACAATTTCTCCTGAGTACACCGATACCTCACTTGTGGAGGTAAACCACTGTTTGGGCAAACCACTGTTTGGGCACATGGTAAGGCTCGGAAGGGAAGGAGCGCCATTTGACTTTTTGAATGAAAAATTATCTCCATCGCTAGCGGACACCATGTCACGTTTGGAGAGCCCCTGTGTGCCTAAACATTGGAGCTCCCCCACAAGTGACCCCATTTTGGAAACTAGACCCCCCAAGGAACTTATCTAGAAGCATAGTGAGTACTTTAAACCCTCAGGTGCTTCACAAATTGATCCGTAAATATGAAAAAGTCCTTTTTTTTCACACAAAATTTCTTTTATCCTCAATTTTTTCATTTTCACATGGGCAACAGGATAAAATGGATCCTAAAATTTGTTGGGCAATTTCTCCTGAGTACGCCGATACCTCATATGTGGGGGTAAACCACTGTTTGGGTGCACGGCAAGGCTCGGAAGGGGAGGCGTGCCATTTGACTTTTTGAATGGAAAATTAGCTCCAATCGTTAGCGGACACCATGTCGCGTTTGGAGAGCCCCTGTGTGCCTAAACATTGGAGCTCCCCTACAAGTGACCCCATTTTGGAAACTAGACCCCCCAAGGAACTTATCTAGATGCATAGTGAGCACTTATAACCCCCAGGTACTTCACAGAAGTTTATAACGCAGAGCCATGAAAATAAAAAATAATTTTTCTTTTCTCAAAAATGATTTTTTAGCCCACAATTTTTTATTTTCCCAAGGGTAACAGGAGAAATTGGACCCCAAAAGTGGTTGTCCAGTTTCTCCTGAGTACGCTGATAACCCATATGTGGGGGTAAACCACTGTTTTGGCACACGTCGGGGTTCGGAAGGGAAGTAGTGACGTTTTGAAATGCAGACTTTGATGGAATGCTCTGCGGGCGTCAGGTTGCGTTTGCAGAGCCCCTGATGTGCCTAAACTGTAGGAACTCCCCACAAGTGACTCAATTTTGGAAACTAGACCCCCAAGGGAACTTATCTAGATGTGTGGTGAGCAGTTTGAACCCCCAAGTGCTTCACAGAAGTTTATAACGCAGAGCCGTGAAAATAATAAATGTGTTTCCTTTCCTCAAAAATATTTTTTTAGCCCAGAATTTTTTATTTTTGCAAGGGTAACAGGAGAAATTGGACCCCAAGTGTTGTTGTCCAGTTTCTCCTGAGTACGCTGATACCCCATATGTGGGGGTAAACCACTGTTTGGGCACATGTCGGGGCTCGGAAGGGAAGTAGTGACGTTTTGGAATGCAGACTTTGATGGAATGGTCTGCAGGCATCATGTTACGTTTGCAGAGCCCCTGATGTGCCTAAACAGTAGAAACCCCCCACACGTGACCCCATTTTGGAAACTAGACCCCCCAAGGAACTTATCTAGATATGTGGTGAGCACTTTGAACCTCCAAGTGCTTCACAGAAGTTTACAACGCAGAGCCGTGAAAATAAAAAATCATTTTTCTTTCCTCAAAAATGATGTTTTAGCAAGCAATTTTTTATTTTCGCAAGGGTAACAGGAGAAATTGGACCCCAATAATTGTTGCCCAGTTTGTCCTGAGTATGCCGGTACCCCATATGTGGGGGTAAACCACTGTTTGGGCGCACGTCGGGGCTCGGAAGGGAGGGAGCACCATTTGACTTTTTGAACGAAAGATTGGTTGGAATCAATGGTGGCGCCATGTTGCGTTTGGAGACCCCTGATGTGCCTAAACAGTGGAAACCCCTCAATTCTAACTCCAACACTAAACCCAACACACCCCAAACCCTAATCCCAACTCTAGATATAACCCTAACCCCAACACACCCCTAACCCTAACCACAAGCCTAATCCTAACCCTATTTCCAACCCTAGCCCTAATTCCAATCCTAACTCTAATTCCAACCCTAACCCTAAGGCTATGTGCCCACATTGCGGACTCGTGTGAGATTTTTCCGCACCATTTTTGAAAAATCCGCAGGTAAAAGGCACTGCGTTTTACCTGCGCATTTACCACGGATTTCCCGTGTTTTTTGTGCTGATTTCACCTGCGGATTCCTATTGAGGAGCAGGTGTAAAACGGAATCCGCACAAAGAATTGACATGCTGCGGAAAATACAACACAGCGTTTCCGCGCTGTATTTTCCGCACCATGGGCACAGCGGATTTGGTTTTCAATAGGTTTACATGGTACTGTAAAACTGATGGAAAACTGCTACGAATCCGCAGCTGCCAATCCGCTGCGGATCCGCAGCCAAATCCGCACCATGTGTGCACATAGCCTAATCTTACCCTAACTCTAGTTCTAACCCTAATTCTAACCCTAGCCCTAACCCTAGCCTTAACCCTAACCCTAGCCCTAGCCCTAGTGGGGGAAGAAAAAAAAAATATATATTTTCTTTATTTTTATTATTGTCCGTACCTATGGGGGTGATAAAGGGGGGGTTCATTTACTATTTTTTTTATTTTGATCACTGTGATAGGTTTTATCACAGTGATCAAAATATACCTGGAACGAATCTGCCGGCCGATTCGGCGGGCGCACTGCGCATGCGCCTGCCATTTTGGAAAATGTCAGCGCCCATGAAGAAGACGGATGGACACCGCGAGGCTCGGTAAGTATGAGGGGGGGGGGGGGGAGATCGGAGCACGGGGAGGGGGATCGGAGCACGGGGGGGTGGATCGAAGCACGGGGGGAGCGGACAGGAGGAGGCGGGACCAGACAGGAGGACGGAGGGGAGCGGACCACAGTACGGGGCAGAAAGGAGGACTGGGGAGGCGATCGGTGGCGGTGGTGCAGATTAGGTTTTCCAGCCATGGCCGATGATATTGCAGCATCGGCCATGGCTGGATTGTAATATTTCACCATTTTCATAGGTGAAATATTACAAATCGCTCTGATTGGCTGTTTCACTTTCAACAGCCAATCAGAGCGATCGTAGCCACGGGGGGGGGCAAAGCCACCCCCCTCTGGGCTGAAGTACCACTCCCCGTCCCTGCAGATCGGGTGAAATTGGAGTTAACCCTTTCACCCGATCTGCAGGGACGCGATCATTCTGTGACACAGCATATGCGTCACAGGTCGGATTGGCACAGACTTTCATGACGCATACGCTGTGTCACAGGTCGGGAAGGGGTTAAACCTTTAGTGACAAAGCCAACCTTAGTCATACATATCTCGCTTGACACGAGTAATAATATTATCCAGCACCCCAAGTAAGGACATAACATCCAAGCTTTGGAGAATTTTCCAGTCCTCGCATATTTTACAGAATTTATGCATGGCTCTCCTCCTTCTATATACTCCTGCTCACAGACGTAGCAGTAGATTCACTTTACATAAATTCACTAAACGTAGGTGGCTCCCTGTCTAACCAGTATGCTGCTATAATTTTCCTGGCTTGATGCAACATTCTTTTAAGTGCCAAACTTATAAATTGCAACTTCAGCAACCCCATCCACAAAACCAAAGACAGACACCAGAGGATGCATAGGAATCACAACCCTAAACACCTTGTTTATGTGGTCTATGACTTGAGTCCAGAAATTCTAGATGGAACCATATAACTAAAAAATATAGTTCTTACCGATAACGGTATTTCTCTGAGCCCATGACGGCACCACGGAGAGAGGGGATCCGCCCACCAAGGACAGGAAACCTACAGATAAAAAGGGCGGTACCACTCTCCCGCATCAGTTGTTTACTAGAGAACAATGGGAGACTATGGAACAGCTTATTAGTTTCAATATTACTTAACTTAATTGAGATACCGCGTGACCTATCATAAAATAAACTATGGCACTATATTAACGTGCACACCCATGAGTGAAGGGAGGGAATGTACGGGTGCCGTCATGGGCTCAGAGAAATACCGTTATCGGTAAGAACTATATTTTTCTCTGTCGCCCATGACGGCACCACGGAGAGATTTCATAGATTTGTACATTCAGGGAGGGACCACCGCTTCCAGAACCCTTTACCGAAAGTAAGGTCCGAAGAGGAGATAAGGTCCAATCTATAGTGCCTATAGAATGTGGAAGGTGATGACCAAGTAGCAGCTCTACATATCTGGTCAATCGAAGCTCCGGCCTTCTCGCCCAAGAAGCTGCCACTGCTCTCGTTGAGTGAGCCTTGACCTCCCCGGAAATAGACATTCCACTTGATGAGTATGATAGGCTGATAACATCTGTGATCCATCTCGCCAGAGTAGCTTTGGAGGCTTTTTTCCCCTTCCAGGGATCCTGAAAGCACACAAAAAGAGAGGCATCCTCCCTATTCTCTCTGGTGGCTTCTAAGTACTACGTGAAGCATCTCCTGACATCTAGTGTATGCAATGATTCCTCCTCCCTATTCTTAGGGTTAAGACAAAAGGAGGGAAGAGATATCTCTTGAGTTCTGTGGAACCGGGATGCCACCTTCGGGAGGTATGCAGGATCTATTTTGAGAGTAACCCTATTCTCTAAAAACCATGTATGAGGAGGGTTAGAAGGTAGTGCCTGTATGTCGCTTATTCTACGAGCAGATGAGAGGGCGACGAGCAGGGATGTTTTGAGGGATAGGAGTTTTAATGGGATATCCTCTAAGGGTTTGAAGGGCGGTTTAGACAGGGTTTTAAGGACCAAAAATAAATCCCATTGAAGGGAACTTTTACTGGAAGTGGCCTCGAACTACCTGCTGCCCTGATAAACCTGGGAACCCACCGATTCATAAAGTGATGTTTTAAGGGACAGATTCCCAGAGAATCCTCTGACCGGGGTTCAAAAGGAGGTTTGGATAGGGATATAAGATCCAAGTTTAAATTCCAAGGAGGAGTAAACCGAGAGGGGATGGGTCTAGACCTGGCCAACGCTTTGATGAACCTGGATATCCCCGATACCCAGCCGGGTCGGAATTGTACAGGGCCCTTAAAGCCAAGACTTGAACTTTTAAAGTATTTGTGGCTAGCCCCTATTCCAATTCCTTGCAGAAACTCTTAGACAGCTGTTATTGGAAACTCCCTCTTCTAACTTGGAACCTGAAAGGTGGTTCCTATATGGTCTACTCCACTCCTGGAAACATTCACAATCAATATTATGGCTAATATTCTGAGGAGATGCACCAGAGAAGTCTGGGTGACCAGCCTTTTGACCATTTCCACATATTAGGCCTCAGAGTACCGGCCCCCGACCACCTGCTCTATATTTCCACGAGGAGGGGACTTGGAGAAGCAACATGTGCCTGTTCAGACTGGATTACCCAGTCATGCACCGCGGCGTCTGCTTGCGTCATAAGGGCGCGCTATCACCCCGCGCGTGCCACTAGCCTCCGGTCCTGGACTGTGGGAAGATCAAACCAATAACAGTTAGTACATGGATAATGGCAGAGCTTTAGGATGTACACACATTACTCATCCAGGAGATCACGTCTATTCCGAATCCTTAGGTGTCTAAACCCCAAACAAGGGTTGGATATTATTGCAACTAAGGAATACACAATCCGGCAGGTAATATTTCCTAACATTACCAGAGTTGGCCTCTCATTAGAAACGCTGAAAGGGAAACGTGGATCATCGCTCCTATTTTACTGACATTACACACATATACATATCCTAAAAGGCAAGCTTGTCAGTGTTATCAGCCATGGAGGGAGTAACCATACTCCATGGCTAGAGAAAAACAGGATTCTTCCCACCAGAGAGGTGCTGATTCGCCACAAGGTGCCAAAGGCAGACATGCCGTCCCTGGTAACCATAGTACAATAGACTTATGGGACGGGAATCTGTCTACTGGAAGTTAATCAAGGAAACCAGCCTGATTGTCACATGTGGAATTGTTAAGGATTTTTTCCTTCCACCTCTTGGTATTTTCTGCTCCCAGGACAGTAGTATGTCCCTTTATAGGTTGAGAAAAACTGTTCCATACGGAAGAACTGCTAATTTACTCAGCCAATTCAAGCAAAGCTCAGCTAAGCCCTGTTGTAAAGAATGAATCAACAGAAGTTGGAACTGGGTACAAAACCACTAGGACTCTATAAGCCAAAGTTGGGGCCCAAGACAAAAATGTGAAATTGTAGATCCACGATATACCTTGTGCGTGGCTGCATAACCTAAATCAGAAGGTCTAACCCAGAGCCAAAAAAGAAAATACCAAGCCCGAAGTACTAGGAAGCACAGAGGTACTATGATACTAATGATACCCCCTAAGGCACAGGGGCACTGAAGCAATAAGATGCCCGTAAGCACACATCTTGATGCATGGAGGGGCTATGCATCAATGTGCAATGTGCAATGTGAAGCAAAAAAGCACAATGAAGCACCACAATGCAATATAATGCAATACAATGTATAAAGGCAATATGAAGCACTAAGATGCGACATGATGCACAGAGGCACTGTGAACTATGATGCACACAGGCAATATGAAACACTATAATACAACATGAAGCACAGAGGCACTATGATGCAATATGATACACAGAGGCACTCGATATGATGCATAGAGGCACTAAGATGCCACATGATGCAGAGGCACTCAATATGATGCATAAAAGCACAATGATGCAATATGAAGCAGAGGTACTCAATATGATGCATAAAGGCACTACAATGCAACATGCTGCACAGCGGCACTCAATATGATGCATAAAAGCACAATGATGCAATATGAAGCAGAGGTACTCAATATGATGCATAAAGGCACTATAATGCAACATGCTGCACAGCGGCACTCAATATGATGCATAAAGGCACTATGATGCAACATGATGCACAGAGGCTCTCAATATGATACGTAGAGGCACAATAATGCAATATGAAGCACAGAGGCACTCAGTATGATGCATTGATGCACTATGATACAATATGACACCCAGAGGCACTCAGTACGATGCATAGAGGCACTATGATGCAATACAACACGCAGAGGCACTCAATACGATGCCTAGAGGTACTATGATGCAAAATGATACATAGAGGCATGCAATATAATGCATAAAAGCACTATGATGCAATATGATACACAGAGACATGCCATATAATGAATAGAGGCACCATGATGCAATATGATGCACAGAGGCACTCAGTAAGATGCATAGAGGCACCATGCCGCAATATGATGCACAGAGGCACGCAATATAAGGCAGAGAGGCACCATGATGTAATATGATACGTAGAGGCATGTAATATAATGCATAGAAGCACTATGATGCGACATGATACAGGGACACACGACATAATGCATAGAAGCAATATGATACACAGACACGCAATATAATGCAAAGAGGCACCATGACATGCAGGGGCACTCGGTAAGATGCATAGAGGCTCTAAGATGCAATATGACACACAGAGGCACTCAATACGATGCATAGAGGAAACATGATGCAATGTGTTGCACTCAATATAATGCATAAAAGTATCATGCATAAAAGTATCATGATGCCGTATGATATGGGGCAGCACGGTGGCTTAGTGGCCAGCCCTGCAGCGCTGGAGTCCCGGGCCCAAATCCCACCCAGGACAACATCCGCAAAGAGCCCGCATGCTCTCTCCGTGTTTGCGTGGGTCTCCTCCGGGCACTCCGGCCTCCTCCCACACCCCAAAGACACACCGACAGGAAATTCAGACTGTGAGCCCCACCGGGGACAGCGATGACAAGGTCCGCAAAGCGCTGCGTAATATGTTAGCGCTATACAAAAATAAAGACCATTATTATTATTATTATTATTATATGATGTTCAGCCACACACAATATAAAGCATAGAGCTACAGTCATGCTTGAAAATTGGCACATAGTTACAAGCAAAAGAGCAATCTCTCAGAGATACGGATAAGCCTCCACTCTGAATAGTACATCTCATTTGTCAGACTGACCCCACCCGAAGGAGCTAACTAATGAGTCGCAGCTGAAGGGCAGTCTTCATGGAGGCAAAGTGCTCCATTAACACTATATGTCCTCCCAAGGCATAGAGTAGTTAAGTTGCAAAGAAAAGTGAGACACCTGTTTATCAGACCCCCCTCACAAAAAAAAAAGTGAAAACCATGCTTCCAAAGGTCACTTTTGAAGTCTAATCATAAGGCTCTGCGCAGACAAGACATGCAACTAACTTAAGGCAAATCATGAGATGTAGCCTGGACATATGGCCTTATTATAGCCTAGAGGTCCAAGGACTGGCTGTGTATATGTGAAAACATACCTCACATATGAAGCTCTAGCACAGCTTTGCACAAAGGCATGAGCTATCAACAGAACATTCCACCATGCACTTACCTGTGCTGGCTCCATACCTGCTAAAAAACAGGGGGAGCTGGTGACGCCCAGAGCCCATCATAAGGGGAAGCGGCGTCCCATCAGGAATGCTGCATTGCTGTCAATGATTTTCTCTCCCCCATGAGGTCCAGGCCTGGCAACTGAAGTAGGCTGAGCTCAGGTGTTTCCCTGGAGAAGATTCTGGGAGAGGCAGCATGCGGCTTTTTTTTCCTTGCACACCGGGGGCCCCGGCTTTTGCAGATTGCCGACTTATGCTTCAGGGGGGAGAGCGCCACTCTCCCCGTAACCACAGAGGGACCCCCCTGTATGTTTATCGCTGCTGTGGCATTTTTTTTTTTTTTTGTGGCTAGTGCTGCGGTTTGCGCTGCGGCCTGTGCCGCGGCTCGTGCTGCGGTTCCTTTACCGACGGATTACTGAAGCAGCCTCTTTTTATGCAGCGGCGATTCCCACCGCTTGATTCAATTATGCGCCTGCGCAGAAGCGCCTCTTCCGGCGCCTGCGGAGTGTGCCATTATCGCTCTTTCCAACGTGCAGTTTCAAGATGGTGCCGCACATGACCCGCTGCCCACCGAAGCTCCCGGTCTTTTTGCAGCCTGCCCTAACGCGCGGTCCCTGCACGCCGGTCGGCTATGCAGTGTGCAGGCTGACGCTTCCAAAGGGAGAGCCGCGCTGCTCCTCCCGCAACCACAGAGGGACCCCCCTGGATGTTGCCGCTGCTGCATCTTACCTAGGGAGGTGACCGCGAACTCCATGTCACCTCCCCCGCACACCCTAGAGGCCCACTAGCCCCAGCGGTGGCGCTTCGGGTGACCACACCAGCCGAGGCAGAGGGACCCCAGCTGCCTGAGTCGGACTGATTGGCCCCGGAATCCCACGACGATCTTCCTTCTGGTAAGTCTGTAGGTCTCCCATCAAGGACAGGAAACCAACTGATGCGGGAGAGTGGTACCGCCCTTTTTATCTGTAGGTTTCCTGTCCTTGGTGGGCGGATCCCCTCTCTCCGTGGTGCCGTCATGGGCGACAGAGAAAGATATGTAGCAAATCTCAGACAAGTCATCCTCTCTTACCCCAATTTCATGCAGGAATTTGGGAGTCCTGTATACCCGATGCAGCAGGTAGATCTGTGACAGCCTTTGTGCCTCACTAGTGGACAGCTGGGGAATCGAGGATAATATGTCATCATACTGCACATTGTCAATTACCCCAACATCCTGCTTCCATTTATCTTTAAACTTCAACGGATTGTTTATCCATAACCTGGGGCAAGAAGTAGTTGATAAAATCTAGAAATTGCACCAGCGACACAACCCTGGTTCCCAACCATAGAAAACAATAAATGATTATGGGTTTCTAAGCGGAGAGAGGGACTCCTGTTTATGCCATGCGTATCTCAACTGACGTTACTGAAAAAAGTACGGTACTTATGTGGTAGGTGGAATTCATCTCTTAACAGCTGAAAACTTTTATAGACTCCATCCAACTGAAGTTGATCTATAAATAGGATCCCTGCTTGTCGTCAGGTGCTAAAGCCCTCTAACCTGAATATTTCCGGCAACTTTGGGTTTTGCCATATAGGATTAACCGGAGTAAACCATCAATATTAAGGAGTTTCTTAGTTTTTCCCAGGTTTTAATCAGAATGTCTAGAGTAGGGAGCTTTGTCTTATTTTCCCAAAAATAACCTGCTTACAAAAATGAGATAATTGGGTTTCCTCTCGTATACCCCAAGACAATGGAAGCTGTAGAGCCCTGAAGCAGTTTAAGCTGTTGCAATTGTGAGGCTAGAAAATACAGCCATGGGTTAGGGGCAGCCAATCCTCCCTCCTCTGTCCCCCTCTGTAATGTGTCATATTTAATTCGAGCTGTGCCTTTTTTTTCCAAATTAATTCTCTGAACATAGCTTGAAATTTATTAAAGTGTTTCAGAGGAATCCATCCCAGGGTGTTATGGATGACATAACAGCATGGGGAATGAGAATCATTTTAACCAAATTTGTGCGACCCACTACTGATAATGGTAATTTACACCAGGTGTTGATTTTTGCTTGGAATCTTATGTATAGCGGATCCAAATTCAGAAATATAAACAATCTAACATTTGTTGAAACTTGAATGCCCAAATATTTACACTCCTTCCCCACTTTAAGGACTCTTTCACACTTCCGTCGTTTGGCCAACGTCGCAATGCGTCGTTTTGGAGAAATAAAGCATCCTGCAAAGTTGCCCGCAGGATGCGTTTTTTCTCCATAGACTTGCATTAGCGACACATTGCGACGTATGGCCACACGTCGCATCCGTTGTGCAACGGATGCGTCGTGATTTTGCGGCCCGTCGTGACGAAAAAACGTTCAATGTAACGTTGTTTCGTCTGTCGGAACCGCCATTTCCGACCGCGCATGCGCAGCCGGCACTCCGCCCCCTCCTACCCGGAACTCATAATGAGCAGCGGATGCGTCTGAAAACTGCATCCGCTGTCCAGGTTGTGCACTATTTGCACAACGTCCGTCGGGCCGACGGTTTGCGATGGCCCCATACCGACGGAAATGTGAAAGAGGCCTAAGTCTAGTTTGACTCACTTTGGATGCTTGAGAAAGTTCATCCACTGGCATTAACATAGATTTCTCCTAATTAATAGAAAGCCCCGAAAAATCTCCAAACTGGTTAATCATAGATATAGCTTTTAACAATGAATCCTCTGTATCCCCAAGAAATTACAAAAGGTCATCTGCATACAATGCCACCTTTCTTCCACAGACCAATGCACAAAGCCCTTTATCTCGCCACTAGTTCGGAGTTTAACCCCTTCCAGCCGCAGCCCTTTTTCGATTTTGTGTTTTTGTTTTTCGCTCCCCTCCTACTCAGAGCCATAACTTTTTTATTTTTCCGTCAATATAGCCATGTGAAGGCGTATTTTTTTGCGGGACGAGTTGTACTTTTGAACGATACCATTGGTTTTACCATGTCTTGTACTAGAAAACGGGAAAAAAATTCCAAGTGCGGTGAAATTGCAAAAAAAAGTGCAATCCCACACTTGTTTTTTGATAGTTTTTTTTGCTAGCTTCCCTAATTGCTAAAACTTACCTGCCATTGTGATTCTCCAGGTCATTACGAGTTCATAGACACCTAACATGTCTAGGTTATTTTTTATCTAAGTGGTGAAAAAAAATTGAAAACTTTGCTTAAAAAAAAAAAAAAAAAAAAAAAAAAAAAGCGCTATTTTCCGATACCCGTAGCGCCTCCATTTTTTGTGATCTGGGGTCAGGTGAGGGCTTATTTTTTGCGTGCAGAGGTGACGTTTTTAATGATATCACTTTTGTGCAGGTACGTTCTTTTGATCGCCCGTTATTGCATGCAATGTCGCGGCAACCTAAAAAAACGTAATTCTGGTGTTTCAAATTTTTTTCTCGCTACGCCGTTTAGCAAACAGCTTAATGCGTTTTTTATTGATAGATCAGGCGATTCTGAATGCGGTGATACCAAATATGTGTAGGCTTGATTTTATTGTTTTATTTTGGATGGGGCGAAAGGGGGGTAATTTTAACTTTTATATATTTTGTTAATTTTTCTCATATTTTTAAAAACTTTTTTTTTTTTTTTTTTAACTTGTGCCATGCTTCAATAGCCTCCATGGGAGACTAGAAGCTGGCATAGCCTGATCGGCTCTGCTACATAGCAGCGATCATCAGATCGCTGCTATGTAGCTGAAATGCAGGCTTGCTATGAGCGCCGACCACAGGGGGGCGCTCACAGCAGGCCTGCATCAGTAACCATAGAGGTCTTAAGGACCTCTATGGTTACCATCCTGACGCATCGCCGACCCCCGATCATGTGACTGGGGTTGGCGATGTGCTCATTTCCGGCCGCGCGGCCGGATGCGCCGGTTAAATGCCAGCATTTGACAGCGGCATTTAACAGGTTAATAGCCGCCATTGCACGCACATGACAGCTGTACAAAACAGCTGACATGTCGCGACTTTGATGTGGGCTCAGCGCCAGAGCCCACATCAAAGCAGGGGACCCGACATGTGCGGTACTAGTACGGGGCATGTCGGGAAGGGGTTAATAGCTGTTATGATCCTTAGTGGCTCAGGATCACAAAACGGACTAGCTAAGTTACTGAACATAGAAACGAGCTCTAGGGAGGTGGTAACTGGACTGACCGCAAACCTGATCCTAACCAAACACACTAAAGGTAGCCGGTGAACGTGCCTAAATTCCTGGATGTCTCGACACAGCCTGAGAAACTAGCTACCCCTAGAGGGAAAGTAAGACCTCACTTGCCTCAGAGAAATAACCCCAAAGATATAGAAAGCCCCCAACAAATAATAACGGTGAGGTAAGGGGAAAATACAAATGTAGAAATGAAAACAGATACAGCAAATGAGGCCCGCTAATACTAGATAGCAGAAGACAGATAGGGAACTGTGCGGTCAGTAGAAAACCCTATACAAAATATCCACGCTGAGAATACAAGAACCCCCACACCAACTAACGGTGTGAGGGGAGAAACTCAGCCCCCTAGAGCTGCCAGCAAGCGAGGAAATCACATACTAGCAAGCTGGACAAGGATTAATAACCAACCAAGAAACATATTGAACACTGAAGATCAAAAAAATGAATAAACAGAAACTTAGCTTCTCTTGAAGAGACTGATAACGAAGGAATGCAGGAGAGCTCAAAATAGCACTGAATACATTGACAGCAGGCAACAACTGAAAGTCCAGGTGAGCTAAATAGGAAACCAACTACCAGATAACGAGACAGCTGATCCCAGCCACAAACCTGCAGAAAGACACAAAGAGCCACCAGAGGGAGCCCAAAGACAGCACTCACACAGTACCACTTGTGACCACAAGAGGGAGCCCAAAAATAGAGTTCACAACAAATAGCCAAGGGTTCTATCGCCAATGCGAACAGCAGAGGGGACAGCCCTGCCTAGTTCCCCTACACAGCTCAAAAGCCTATGATGTACAACCATTTATTTTAATTTTGGCACCTGTATTGCAGCATAAAAGCAAGACGCAGGACAGGAATACGGGGCCGAAACCGATGCCCCTCATGACAGATCACAAGTACTCCCACTCGACACTATCAAAAGCTTCCGCCGCATTGAGCGAGAGTACTGCCCTCCCCCCTACATTCTGCGACTGTCCCTGTAGATTAATAAAGAGACGTCGCAAATTTATGGCAGTAGATTTGGCGGGCATGAAGCCAGTCTGGTCACAATGAGTAATAACTTTTATGAATCTCATGGCAAGCACTTTAGTCAAAATCTTGAATCAACCTGTAACAGGGATATGGGTCTATAGGAATCCAGATGGGTTGGATCTTTCTATTGCTTAGGCAGCAAGATTAACACCGCTTCAGATATAGATTTAGGAAGACCACCCACACTAAGGGATTCCCAGAAGACATCCAGAAACTTAGGTAACAACTCCAAACCCACCTCTTTATACAATTCAGCCGGCAGCCCTTCTGTCCCAGGAGCCTTATTAGCTTGAAATGAGGTTATCATTTCCTCCAAACCTTTGTTCCCCCGATAACTGTGGCAGAGGCAATGAGCCAAGACAGCTATCACCTCTGAGGTCATAAAGAGTTTTGAAGAATATAATTGTTTATAAAAAATGAGAAACTCATTAAGAATTTCTTCTGACCCGGTAACCGTGGACCCATCCGATGTCTTAACTGCCGGAATGACAGGAAATCCCTGCTGAGCTCTAGCGACTGTGGCCAACAGATGCCCGTATAGAAATTCTGTATGATAAAAAAAAACCTTATGTTCCGCCTGTTCCAGAAGGTGATTATTTAGCAGTTTTTGTGCTCTCACCCATTCATCTCTATGAAGCGGAGTTGAGGAATTTACAAACAGCTGTTCTGCCTCATTCACAAATTGCTGAAGATCAATAGTATGGGCTCTACTCTTAGCTTTAATTCTAGAGAATTCTTTAATCAGAACCACCCTTAAAAAGGCCTTCATTGTATCTCAAACTATCTAGGGGCGATGTCAAATCAATATTATCTTGAAAAAAGGCCTTCAACTTCCCAGCTAATCCTTCACTGTCCTTCATTACTGCCAGCCAATATGGCTTAAGCTTCCGTAGTCTTCTAGGTGTAGAAGGTAAGAATATTAACCCCTTTCTGCCATCGGACGTACTATCCCATCCATGTGACCTGGGACTTAATTCACATGGACGAGATAGTATGTCATACACGATCAGCCGCACTCACGGGGAAGCGCGGCCGATCTCGGCCAGGTATCAGTTGATTTATCACAGCTGACACCCGGCACTCCACAGTGATCTGCAAAGTGTCAGATCAGGTTTCTGATACTATATAGTGATGTAATGTAATGTAAAAAAGTTAAAAAAGAAAAATCAACGTGTAAAAATATTTAAAAAAAAAATCCTAAATAAAGAAAAAATATATATATATATTTTTACAAAAAAAATATTTCTTTACATTTCCAATAAAAGTACACATATTTAGTATCGCCATGTCCGCAACGACCCGACCTATTAAACTGTCCCACAAGTTAACCCCTTCAGTGAACACTAACAAAATAAAAAACGAGGCAAAAAACAATGCCTTATCATACCGCCAAACAAAAAGTGGAATAACACGTGATCAAAAAGACGGATATAAATAAACATGATACCGCTGAAAACGTCATCTTGCCTCGCAAAAAACGAGCCGCCATGCAGCATCATCAGCAAAAAAATAAAAAAGTTATAGCCCTCAGAATAAAGCGATGCAAAAAAAATTATTTTTTTATATAAAAGTTTTTATTGTATAAAAGCGCAAAAAAAAATAAAAAAATTATATAAATGAGGTATCGCTGTAATCGTACTAACCCAAAGAATAAAACTGCTTTATCAATTTTACCACACGCGGAATGGTATAAACGCCCCACCCAAAAGAAATTCATGAATTGTTGGTTTTTGTAAATCCTGCCTCCCAAAAATCAGAATAAAAAGCGATCAAAAAAATGTTATGTGTCCGAAAATGGTACCAATAAAAACGTCAACTCGTCCCACAAAACTAGACCTCACATGACTCTGTGGGCCAAAATATGGAAAAATTATAGCTCTCAAAATGTGGTGATGCAAAAACTATTTTTTGCAATAAAAAGCGTTTTAGTGTGTGACAGCTGCCAAACATAAAAAACCCGCTCTAAATAGTAAATCAAACCCCCCTTTATCACCCCCTTAGTTAGGGAAAAATAATAAAATAAAAAAATGTATTTATTTCTATTTTCCCATTAGGGTTAGGGCTAAAGTTAGGGCTAGAGATGGGGTTAGGGTTTGGATTACGTTTACGGTTGGGATTAGGGTTAGGGGTGTGGTTAGGGTTGGGATTAGGGTTAGGGGTGTGTTCAGGTTAGGGTTGGAGTTAGAATTGGGGGGTTTCCACTGTTTAGGCACATCAGGGGCTCTCCAAACACGTAATGAAATCCGATTCTGTAATGCGGTATATAAGCCCCCAATGTAACCTGAAAGATAAGAAAAACAAGTTAGATTATACTCACCCAGGGGTGGTCCCGGTCAGATGGGGGTCGCAGGTCCGGCGCCTCCCATTTTCATGCGATAACGTTCTCTTCCTTGCTTTTGTTGCGGCTCCTGCGCAGGCGTACTTATTTGTCCTGTTGAGGGCAGCGTAAAGTACTGCAGTGACCTTTCCCGATGCCTGCGCATTGCAGTACTTTGCTCTGCCCTTTAAAGGGCAGAGAATAACGCCTGCGCAGGAGCCGCGACAGAAGCAAGGAGGATGACAATATCGTATGAAGATGGGAGGCACCGGACCTGCGATGCCCATCGGAGCGGACCGCACCGGACCGCCCCTGGGTGAGTATAATCTAACTTGTTTTTCTTATCTTTCAGGTTACATCGGGGGGGCTTATCTACAGCATTACAGAATGCTGTAGATAAGCCCCTAATGGCGGTGGAAGCAGCTTATAGTGGTAAAATGAGGTGACAGATTCCCTTTAAGTGTTTTAAAAATGGCAGATCTTTTAGTGGGCTCACCCAACCCCTGCACATTCCACAACTTCGAATTAACCTGACCCACCATGAGTGCAATGATATGATCAAATCTTCCAGTATTGTTTTCTACTGGGCCCGGAGACTGCATAAACAGCAAATACACAAACCCCCTACCACCCCTCCCCAACCCTCAACATACAACCAGAGCATACAAAATACCTGATGCTAGGAAATGCAACAGGCGCTATATAAATTTCAGTTTAACAACACCAACAAAGTGGCTTGAGGTAGTTCCTCTCATTTAAGTGCAGCGCCCCAGAGTCCTGGTCGTTTCAGTACTGTGGCTCCGCCACTAAGGGGAGCTATGGTGCGTCTGATGGCACTGAAGGAGTTCATCTGATCAGGTATCACAGACACCAATACATTTCACAGTCGGGCCTCCGGGGGGAGCTAAGGGTTCTATTCACTAGGCCACTCCCCACCATAGTGGGTAAACTGGGGGTAAGGCAGGAAGTTAGATCAGAAAGCTGACTGGGTTGGAACCAGGCAACACCTTGTGGCAGAGGGTGTTGTGGGGGAAGATACAGTAGGGTCTCTGTCAGGGGTGGGATCCTGACAGAGGCTTGGCAACTTGAACGAACGTAACGGGACCGTGCCTGCTCAGCATAGCGGCGGTGCCCAAGGAAGGATGAGAAGCGAGATAGATTGTGCTGAGTGAGAAACGAGATCACGCAAAAGGAGAAATACCAGTAGGAGTCGTGCTGTAAGACCGAAGCAACATCCTACTGAGGCGCACTACCGGTGGCCGGAACGCCGAGGGAGTATCATAACATTCAGCTTCAAGCAATACTCCAAACAGCGGCAGGACAGTCAGTCTAAGGCGGGCTGTCTAACTTTAATCACCTATGCAGTCTTGGGGGGCAACTTGTGGAGAGGGGCGACTCTAGGGTCCCGGAAGAGCTCCGAGCCTACCCGTCAAACGGGTGCCGTTCCAACTAGAACATCAGGGAGGGGACGGAGGATTAGCAGAACATCATCTAATCGAGTTGTGAGGGAACTTAAGAAACAGACACAACAGTTGTGGGGACTTTCTGTAAGCACAGCAGGGAAGGACCACAACACATAGCGCAAGAAGGAAGGCACCGATTTCCACCTGTGAAGAGAACTCTGGAGGTGCCATTGGACCGGCCGGACTTGCGCAGCCTGGTGAACCGTGTTCTGGACTGAGGACCCAGAGATCTTCAGTAAAGAGGTAAAGAGACTGCAACCTGGTGTCCTCGTTATTTACTGCACCGCACTACTACAGCACCACCGCCGTCACTCGTCATCATCTTTCACTGTGCGCCCCTTGGCAGGGTCACGGACTGGGCCTAGCCACCGTGACAACCCCAGAGCAGAGACTCAGAGGCCCGGTACCGGGTACCCCTCGGCCCTGCGGTGGTGGGGGCGCTACAACTTGGCGTCACGAACAGGATCTACTTAAGCCTGAAGAATCAGGTCATGTGTGCCTTGGGACTGTGATTTATAGGTGCTTGGACTGAACTGTATTGCAAAGACTGTGTGCTGCGCCATTTACCGCCAAAATCCGCCGCCATTGCAGCGCTGAGGAGAGCGCAGGAGAAGAAGAGGGGCGTGGAGTGGGCGTAAACAAGCTGAAGAGCGCGAAAAACAATGGCCGCCCAGTCTAAATATTTCTGCACCGTGAGGACGTGTCCGTCAGCCGCAGAGATCCGCCTCCTAATCCTCAATGGAGGGCGGAGACCGAGAAAACGACACCGCCCACGAAGGAGAGAGCGGGAAAAAGACCAGGAAGTGACCCACGTGGAGGACGCTATGGCCAGCAGCTCCGAACCCGACAGTGGGGTTGAAGTGGAAGTCTCCCCCAACTACCCGGATGAGCACAGCAGCCCGTTCTCCGTGGACAACACCGAACTTCTGCGGGTCGAGATGGAGAGCCTGATCAATCAGCTCCTCCAACTGAACATGAAGGCCCAGGCTCCGCACCAGGCAGCGCCGGAAGAAGGTCCTCAGGCGTCGGATCCTGCACCGTTACCGGAGCAACCGCTGAGATCCTCGCCGACACCGCCGGAGGAATCTGCCGCGGAGGAGGCCCCTGCATCGGCTGGTGAGTCCGCCGACCCCGTCCCACCGGCCGAGGACTTGCTAGTAGGCCCCGTTGCGGCACCCCCTCTCCCTGGGACCCATAGACTCCAACGCCTGTTACCCTGGGAGGAGGCCACAGGCATGGAACACCGCATGAAGGCCCCGATCGCGCCAACCACCCTACTGTGTGAAGTCCGTGCAGAGCGCACAGTGTGTCGCTGGGTGAACCCAGGATCTAACCTTATGGGGTTCCCCGGGGTGAAGACCCAAGAGGGGGAGATGGTACAGGCCCTAAGCTGGGAGGAATACCGGGTCCAGCTAGAACAACAGTGGAAGGAGGAGGAGAAAACATACCAGGCCGGGCTGGAGGCCCACCATCAAAAAGACTTGGCGGTCAAGGACCGGGCCCGCAAGGATCCCACTGCTCAGCAGGCCCCGCGCAGGCAGGGCACCGTTATTGACTTTAAGCTCCGTGGAGGCTGGGGCTTTATAAAGGAGCCGGGTCTATATGCCGAAGTTTTCGTTAACCGGCGGGATGTAGAGTCGCATCTTAGAGAGGGCCACCCAGGCCGGGATCTTTATCCAGGGGATGATGTCATTTACACCCGGCACCTTGGAGAGAAGGAGTGGTTTGCCCTGAACGTCCACAAGAGGCACAGTTCCATGACCCACTTGCCTAGGGTGCCCGAAAAGCTGTCCCCCGTGGCCAGGGTGCCCCCTTGTGACCGGCCCACGATTACCACTGAGACCACCGTGGTCACCCCAACAGGCACCATTGTGAAGACCACGACTTGCCGCGTCATGACCTCCACCGCTGTCGTGGCCAAGCAGGCACCTCCTCAGGTGACCAGCGTGTCTACTGCCCGTACCGCTGCAGAACTGAAGACTGTGGGTACACAGACCCCCAGATGGGACGACAGACCCCCTTATGCAGTACCAGGCGGTTCGCAATACCCAAAGGGGTTGCCTCCGCCGGTGCTGCCTCCTGGGTGGTTTGAGTAGATGTTCCCGTATACTGCAATAAATGTAAATAGTTCCTTAACTGTTTGTTGATTCCTGATTTTGCTAGACCCGTCCAGGGTTAACTCTAAAGGGGATCCTTTTGTTGACCCGGGATCCCTATTGTTTTGTTTGATTTTTCTAAAGTTTTTGCACAAAGTTTCCAGAACTGCCGCAATCATGAACAGTGCATGATACAAACTTTTTGTACATAGTTTGCACCTTATTAAAGGTGCTCCCTACTGGTTTTACTTAAAGAAGGACTCTTTGTGAAGATACCACACTGGAACCTTTGCTGAGTATGGACTGGTAGCTTGGGAAGGCGTGCTACCTCATAGAGACTTGGTCCCCTCTTAAAGGGGATGTTCATTTGTCGCACTTAAACGGTGATATTGCTTTAAGACAGGTAGCAATAATGTTTTGACGAAAGAAAGTGATGATAATGTTTACATGAGAAAGTTATATGTATTCAACTAGTTAATTGTGAAGAAATGCTGATGATGTTCCCTGAAAGAAAGTGAAAGATGGAAGAGAGTTTAATGTTCTATAGGAAATGCTTGATAATGTTGATAGACAATGGGGATAGAAGGTGAACCCTGAGTCCTCCTAGGAGCCATATAGTAACGGCTCGGTGCTCTTAAACTGAAAGTAATGTTATGTTCTATACCGTGTATAGTAGTTGAAAAGGCAGTAGGCCCGGGCTGAACGGGGCGGTCCTGTAATAGAAAGAAGAGGCAGTAGGTCTGGTGCTGTTAGGACAGGCGGTCATGCAGATTTAAAGAAGGAGAATTAAAAAGTTAAATTGCCTTATAATGTGATTATAAGAAGGTCTTTAGTGGATTCAGAGTGTATGTCCTTAAAGGCAATGTTAAATTATTGTTCAACAATTTTGTACTTAGTAGAATACCCGGTTGGGTAAGAAAAGTTAATTATAGCATGTTGCTATGATATCTAACCATGTTTGTAACGTTCAAGTGTCCTCACCTCCCATAAAGGGAAGCTCTGTTTAAATCTGCTTATTGTTATTGCACTCAACAAAACTGTATGTCTTTTTGCTAACTTGTATTGTTGTTTTCTTCCCAGTCCCGGAGTACTGTGTTTGACCAGGGGGGAGTGCAGCGCCCCAGAGTCCTGGTCGGTGCAGTACTGTGGCTCCGCCACTAAGGGGAGCTATGGTGCGTCTGATGGCACTGAAGGAGTTCATCTGATCAGGTATCACAGACACCAATACATTTCACAGTCGGGCCTCCGGGGGGAGCTAAGGGTTCTATTCACTAGGCCACTCCCCACCATAGTGGGTAAACTGGGGGTCAGGCAGGAAGTTAGATCAGAAAGCTGACTGGGTTGGAACCAGGCAACACCTTGTGGCAGAGGGTGTTGTGGGGGAAGATACAGTAGGGTCTCTGTCAGGGGTGGGATCCTGACAGAGGCTTGGCAACTTGAACGAACGTAACGGGACCGTGCCTGCTCAGCATAGCGGCGGTGCCCAAGGAAGGATGAGAAGCGAGATAGATTGTGCTGAGTGAGAAACGAGATCACGCAAAAGGAGAAATACCAGTAGGAGTCGTGCTGTAAGACCGAAGCAACATCCTACTGAGGCGCACTACCGGTGGCCGGAACGCCGAGGGAGTATCATAACATTCAGCTTCAAGCAATACTCCAAACAGCGGCAGGACGGTCAGTCTAAGGCGGGCTGTCTAACTTTAATCACCTATGCAGTCTTGGGGGGCAACTTGTGGAGAGGGGCGACTCTAGGGTCCCGGAAAAGCTCCGAGCCTACCCGTCAAACGGGTGCCGTTCCAACCAGAACATCAGGGAGGGACGGAGGATTAGCAGAACATCATCTAATCGAGTTGTGAGGGAACTTAAGAAACAGACACAACAGTTGTGGGGACTTTCTGTAAGCACAGCAGGGAAGGACCACAACACATAGCGCTAGAAGGAAGGCACCGATTTCCACCTGTGAAGAGAACTCTGGAGGTGCCATTGGACCGGCCGGACTTGCGCAGCCTGGTGAACCGTGTTCTGGACTGAGGACCCAGAGATCTTCAGTAAAGAGGTAAAGAGACTGCAACCTGGTGTCCTTGTTATTTACTGCACCGCACTACTACAGCACCACCGCCGTCACCCGTCATCATCTTTCACTGTGCGCCCCTCGGCAGGGTCACGGACTGGGCCTAGCCACCGTGACAACCCCAGAGCAGAGACTCAGAGGCCCGGTACCGGGTACCCCTCGGCCCTGCGGCGGTGGGGGCGCTACATAAGCATACATACCAGGAGGAACTAAACCTTCTAACACATATCAGTCGGCCAGGCAACATAGCCCTTCCTTACAGCAGCTATCACTTTTAGCATAAACATGTATAATCAAACTGTTATATAGAAAAAAATTATTAAAAGGCACAGGCGCCCCATAACACCAGACAGAAGCAAAACAGACAAAAATTACAGCGGGACCTCATCTGGCGCTCGTTGGAGTACAGCTAACGCAGTGCCTCCTTGGGGTCGTCAAAGTAATGCGTTTCGTTAAATGCAGCAATTCTCAGCTTAGCAGGATACAACATGGCATAATGCACTTGTAATTGGAACAATCTTCTCTTGATATCCAGAAACTGTGCCCGTCGTTTCTGAAATTCTGAGGAGAAATACGGGAAAATAGACACCTTTGAACCTGCAAAAAGGATATCTTGAGATGTGCGTGCAAGCTTCAGGATTATGTCCCTGTCCCTAAAATGCAGGAGCTTAATTAAGATGGATCTTGGTGGTGCTCCTTGCGGCAGCGGTCTGGAAGGCACTCTGAATGCCCTTTTAATAGCGAACAAGTTGGAGAGTTCCTATTTACCAAACGTGGAGATCAGCCATTTTTCAAAGAATTCTGCTGGAGCACTCCCCTCTGCTTTCTCTGCAACTCTCACCGGATGGATATTGTTGCGCTGGAGACGATTTTCCAGATCATCAGTTTTGCTTAATAGGGCCGGTACATTAACAGAGGCAGTTTTAAATTCTTTGGATAATAGTGGTAGTATATCTTCCACCTCACTCACACTGCCTTCAACAGCCACCATGCAATTACTCATTTTCTGCAAACCTTGTCTAATACAGCTCTGGCAAAAACTAAGAGACCACCACATCAAAACCCTGTCATTGGCAGCCCAATCTCCAGACCTGAACCCCATTGATAACCTCTGGAATGTAATCAAGAGGATGATTGATAGTCACAAGCCATCAAACAAAGAAGAACTGCTTACATTTTTGCTCCAGAAGCAGTGTGAAATACTGGTGGAAAAAATGCCAAGACACATGAAAGCTGTGAGTAAAAATCATGGTTATTCCACAAAATATTGATTTCTGAACTCTTCATAAGTGAAAACATTAGTATTGTTGTTTCTAAATGATTACGAGCTTGTTTTCTTCGCATTATTTGAGGTCTGAAAGCACAGGATTTTTTTTTTTAAATTTGGACCATTTCTCCTTTTCAGAAATAAAAACCCAAAATTTACTGCTTGGAAATTCGGAGACATGTTGTCAGAAGTTTATAGAATAAAACAACAATTTACATTGTACTCAAAAATATACCAATAAAGAGAAAAATAAGACAAAATGAAAATTTTGCAGTGGTCTCTTAATTTTTTCAAGAGCTGTACAAGACACGTCCATCTTTATTTATCTCATATGACCTTTCATATCAGTAAGGCTGATTTCACACTTGCGTTCCTGTGTGCTGGGGATGGCAGCGTACTTCCTCCTTGCTTCCTCCGTGTAGCTCCGCCCAGGCTCCTCCTACTGCCGCCTGCGTTTCCCTGCGTACCTATCTTTAACATTGGGTACGCAGGGACATGCGTTGTATGCAGATGCGTCTGCATGGGCGATTTTAGGTGTGCGACGACCACAAGGAAATGCAAAATTTTGCGTTTCTGTGGGGTCGCCACACACTTTAAATTGCCATATGCGAACGCATCCGCATACAACGCATGTCCCTGCGTACCTAATGTTAAAGATAGTATGCAGGACAAAGGCGACAGTAGGCGGAACCTGGGCGGAGCTACACGGAGGAAGCAAGGAGGAAGTGCGCTGCCATCCGCAGCGCACAGGAATGCAAGTGTGAAACCAGCCTAAGAGCAGCACAGCTACACCCTGGAATAATTCCAAAAGTGTCGGGTCTGTTATCCCCCATTTGCAGCATGAGGATTCAGAGTTCTATCAATCACAGGGACAGTTTGGAAGACTGCAAGTGGGGGAGAAATCACTTTCACTGCACTTCCATGCTCTGCTTCACAGCCAGAATATCTCTTATCTGCAGCTCTTTTGTGGATGAGGAAACGCTCCCAGCTGTCTGCATGTTACATCTGATCCTGGGTGACCTGGCATATTGTTCCAGGCGTGCTGTTATGTCAGGCCGTTTACCCTCCTCCACTGCCACTGTACTTGGAGATGCTGCAGCACCATTCTGGATGCCAGACTCCATCAGAGTAGCCTCTTGCTTCTGCTTTTTATCTTGCCTTGTCATGACAGAGGACAATTTACCATGTCTCCAGGCACTCTCCAGACCTTCCCCCACCTGTCTGTACCAAGCAGAGCTGCCATTCTCCCAGGTGAACAGGAGATAAGACAGGATTACTACGGAACGGAACTGATCACAATGCACCTCCTGCTATATTGTCCAGCCACCCCCCAAATTCTGTGTATGTTTGATTTTTTTTCTTATTGCTTCATTTTGAATGGCGCGAAAGGGGGTGATTTGAACTTTTATATATATATTTTTTTACTTTTTTAATATTTACTTTTTTTTTTTTTTTTTTACTTTTGCCATGGTTCAATAGTCTCCATGGGAGACTAGAGGCTGCCATAACCCGATCGTCTCTGCTACATACAGGTGATGATCACATCACCTGTATGTAGCAGAATTGCTGACTTGCTATGAGCGCTGACCACTGCAGGGTGCTCATAGCAATCCGGCAGTGACAACCATAGAGGTCTGCTGTAGACCTCTGATTGTCATGCCGAACCATTGGTATCCGATGCACTTGCCGGAAGTGCGCGTTAAATGCCACTATCAGAGTTTGACCACAGCATTTAACGGGTTAACAGTAGCGGATAGTTCGCGATTCCCCCCGAGGCTGTTGCGGGCACATGTCAGCTGTTCAGAACAGCTGACATGTGCCGAAAAAGATGTGGGCTCAGCACCAGAGCCCACATCAAAGGGGGAGACACGATATACGCAGTAAAAGTACGGAGCATGTCGTCAAGGGGTTAATTACCCAATATTCAGATTAAAATTTAAAATCAAATCCGCTACCAATAGTAGGAGATCAGCAATACATTTCATACCAACATTACTTACAATTCAACAGAACTTTTAACTCCACCAAAAGTTTCTTTGCAGCTGTGTGACTTGTGCCTGGAAGTTTCTGAATTGGTTCTCCTTTCTTGTTCAGAATTTCAATACGTAAAGCACCTGAAAGCATTCAAGAACAAAAATAATAAAACATAATTATCCCCCAGTGATGGATTACGGCATGTGACAGAACGACAGACAGGTATGGTATATTGTTGTTTTTTTTATTTCAGTTTTATTACAGGAATAGACGTTTGGAACTTACAACTGTGTTTGTAATTTTTAAATATAAACTGTATTTTGTTTTATTTCTAATAAAAGACTTTATTCTGGCTCTGTCTTTATTTACCATGTAACTATAGGATTAGTAATGGATAGGTCATAGACGCCTCTCCAATACTAAGCCATGAGCTTGATGTCACCTGACAATACAAAGGTGACATCAAGCCCACAAATATGAATTCCACTTACCACTGCTACAGGGCAAGTGGAAGAGCCAGGTAAAGCGCCAGAATTGGCACATCTAATAGATGTGTCTTTTCTGGGCAGCTGCAGGCTGCTATTTTTAGGCTGGGGGGGGTCAATATCCATGCCCCCTTACCAAACTGAGAGTACCAGCCCCCAACTGTGAGATTTAACAAGGCTGGTTGTCAAAAATGGGGGGGACCCACGCCGTGTTTTTACATTTTTAAAATAATTTAAAAAAAAAAAACAGCGTGGGGAACCCTCTATTCTTGATAACCAGCCTTGCTGAAGATGACAGCTACGGGTTGCAGCCCCTAGCTGTGAGTTTTGCCTGGCTGGTTATAGAAAATATAGGGGAACCCACATTGGGTTTTTCATTTATTTAGCAATCCAGCTATGACAATCATAGAGGTCTGCTGGAGACCTCTGGTTGTCATGCCAACCCGTCAGTGACCCATAGGTGGGATTTCTGGCGTGCTTCCCAGAAGCGCGAGTTTAAATGCCGCTGTCAGAAATGGACAGTGGCATTTAACGAATTAAGAGCCGCAGATGGATCGCGACTCCACCCATGGGTGTCAAGAGGCACGTTTCAGCTGTTCAAAACAGATGACATGTGCAGGGAAAGATGTGGGCTCAGAGCTGGAGCCCACATCAAAGGGAGGTATTCCGACATGGGCGTACTATTACGACCAATGTTGGAAAGGAGTTAAAAGCGCCCGCATAAAAGAAATAGCGAAAACTAAATTCTGTTAGAGTGATGCCCCTTTCATGGCCCTCACACAGTATTATGAACCAACATCCAGGGACGCCATCAGAGCATTACTGTCATTACTGGTGTATGGGGACTGGTAAGCAGAAGCAAAGAAAGAGGGCCTGGACTGGGTGAGATACGCTGCGCAGCCTGCGTCGAGTTAGCACAGCCGAGACACTGTATAAAACAGCCTGGTAGACTTTGTGGCACGCTAGGGCCAGGGCTAGTTGCTACACTTTGCTTTATTAAGCCCATTACACTCTATACCCGATGCAGAGGGGGGCGATCGTGACTGAGATCAGGCGCTGCCGACCCACCCTCTGCTTCTAAGCTGCCGATGCACCCAGGGTCCTTACAGCACATTATATGAAGGAGTTGAGGGCCCAAAAGTGATGAGGTGCACGTGCTCGCTGATCCACTCGCCTGTTCGACTTGCCATTCTCCAATCTGACACCCCCCCCTCGTGCACTGTGAAGTTGGAGGCAGTCTCTGTCTGCAAATTATTAAGTACAACTAAGTTGAACCCTACTGACTGCAACGGGATATTATAGAAACCTCATACTTATCCCCTATACACAACATATGGGATAATTATTAGGGCCAGTTTACACGGTGGATCTTCAAGCAGAAGTTTAGCGCAGACAGCCACGCTGACATTCTGCTGAATATCCACAGTGGCAGCTTCCTTCATTCATATCTATGGGAGACAGAGATGAGGATTATGCAATGCTGGGTTTTAGCTGCAGCCGTGCAGAGAAAGGACCTGTCCGCACCAAAATTCTGCTTTAAAATCTGCAGTGTAAGCTGGTCCTTATAATCGAGCAGCCGTCCACATGCCAAATCAGCTGGATTACAATGAAAGATAACAGAGTCCACTATTCACAATAGGTATGGTCACAGCTCACCTCTTTCCCTTTCTTCACAATGACATCTGCATGTCACTAAACATGAGAATATGTATAGAAAACTCTCTCAAGGAAATAATAGTCTCCCATAATGTCTTGTGATATATATACATATGTATGTACAATGTCCATATCTACAAACAGGCAAGAGAGCAGCTTGCATAAATGATGAGGTGGAAGTGGTGTGACAGTCTGTGCTGTGTCCTGCTTGCTATTCAAGTGAAAAGCCCCACATAGCCCCACATAGACTTGATAATCAGTAGGACAAAGCACTTGTAAATTATGCTCACAGCTCACTGGTGTGTCTGCAGCCCAACACTGTCCTGTAATGCTGAGCACACAGTGCAGACACATCAGGAGACAAAGACCACTACATGCTAAGGGGGATGATATCACCAGTAAGGAGGAGGAGGGGAGTATTAAAAGGGTTGCCTATGTTTATCAAGAACATCTGCTGTAACTCTAAAGGTACCGTCACACTAAGCGACGCTGCAGCGATAGCGACAACGATGCCGATCGCTGCAGCGTCGCTGTTTGATCGCTGGAGAGCTGTCACACAGACCGCTCTCCAGCGACCAACGATGCCGAGGTCCCTGGGTAACCAGGGTAAACATCGGGTTGCTAAGCGCAGGGCCGCGCTTAGTAACCCGATGTTTACCCTGGTTACCAGAGTAAAATGTAAAAAAAACAAACAGTACATACTTACATGCGTCCCCCGGCGTCCGCTTCCTGCACTGACTGAGCGCCGGCAGTAGCAGGGCACAGCGGTGACGTCACCGCTGTGCTGTGGTTTCACTTTCACTTTGCGGCGCTCAGTCAGTGTGGGAAGCGGGCGCCGGGGGACGCATGTGAGTATGTACTGTTTGGTTTTTTTACATTTTACGCTGGTAACCAGGGTAAACATCGGGTTACTAAGCGCGGCCCTGCGCTTAGTAACCCGATGTTTACCCTGGTTACCAGTGTAAAATATCGCTGGTATCGTTGCTTTTGCTGTCAAACACAACGATACACGGCGATCGGACGACCAAATAAAGTTCTGAACTTTATTCAGCGACCAGCGATATCACAGCAGGATCCTGATCGCTGCTGCGTGTCAAACGAAACGATATCGCTAGCGAGGACGCTGCAACGTCACGGATCGCTAGCGATATCGTTTAGTGTGACGGTACCTTTAGACTGCAGACTTGTGAATCCTCACATCGTGCACTGTGAGGATTCTCTGGTGTCGGTGGCAAAAACAAGTGGTCAAGTGTCTGAAAATATGCGATATGCATACTCCCAGCCACACTGCCACTAGACGTGTGAGGTCTTAGTCAAATCATTGGCATTGAAACAGGCCTCGCATGAGTAGTCGGAATGTGGCTAGAAGTACGCATATCGCATACTTGTGGTCACATAACCGCTCGTCTCACCGCCGGAATCGGAGAATCCTCACAGCGCGCAATGTGAGGATTCACAAATCTGCAGCCATAGTGTGACTGCAGACTTTAGTGAAAAACTTGGACAATCTCTTTAACCTTTACATTGGTAGACCTCCTTCAATTCTTCCTGCTCATGTCTATCTGCCATAGCCAGCAGATAGCCATGAGTAGCACAGCAGGGAACTACTGAACTAAGTGGCCAGCTTGGAAGATATATGTACAAAGCCAATGCAACAGTTTTGATATTTCCTAACAGGAACATAATTTTAACTTTCAACATTTAAATCGAGCAATTTTACCTATAGGATCTCCTGCAGATTTGATATCATTTTCTACCAAACCATCCCCATCAGGCCACGACAAAGCCAATGAGTCTGGGAACCTTGGAAAAAAAGAAATATTTAGAACTGATGTCCATATAACAGAATTTCAAAATAAAAAAAAAGGTCTCTCATCCGTGAAGGTGAAGGGAAAAGAAACATCTAAAGTGAAACTCACTTACCGAATTTTTCGGATTATGACATGCACTTATTCCACAAAAAATTTGAGAAGTAAATGGGTGTGTGTGTCTTATAGTCCAAATTTAGTTTAACTGGCTTGCTGTGGGGGCGAATGTGGTGGAGAGGGATCACAGGAGGTGCGTCGACATTGGAGGAAGCCAGCAGTGGTCTCCAGCAAAATGGCGCAGCATTCGCAGGTCGAGATCTCAGCTCATCATTAAGTAGACATCCCAATCTGTGCATACACAGCCACCAACACCATTTTGCTGGAGACCACCGAAGGTTAATCTGAGTTTGCGCAGCACCCAGCGCCATTTTGCTGGAGAACGCTGGAACATGAAAGTCAGCAAGTGCCGCCCACGGCAAGAGCGATGTTAGCACAACATTTATAAAAGGAGGCTTATACAAGTCGTGATGACAGAACCTATCATCACGATTTTTATGAGCCTCCTTTTTAAAATTCCACTGCAGAGCCACTTGTCAATGTGGCCCTGCAGCTGTTTCAAAGCTACAACTTCCATCATGCTTGGACAGGTTGAGATGATGGGAGCTATAGTTTGCCAACAGCTGCAGAGTCACAGGTTGTGCAAAACTGCTGATTATATATATATAATTGTCTATGGTCCACTTCCGTCTGTTTGTCACGGAAATCCCGCATCCCTGATTGGTCGCACCCAGCCGGCCGCGACCAATCAGCGACAGGCACAGTCCGGCCGCGAATTGGCCCCTCCCTACTTCCCTCCAGTCTGTGCCCCCTCCAGTCAGCGCCCCCTCCAGTCAGCGCCCACATAGCGTTTTAGCAGTCCATTAAACAGACTGCGTTGCACCGCGGCATAACGCGGTGTAATGCAGTCATAACTATGTAAGTGTGACCAACTTTTTACTATTGATGCTAATGCTATTGATAATGTTAAATATAATTTTAAAAAAAATCATTATATTCTCACCTTCCGGCGTCCGCGGCAGCCTTTCTCGCTTCTCGCAACGCTCTGGTCCCAAGAATGCATTGCGACAACGACCCGTGATGACGTAGCGGTCTCGCGAGACCGCTACATAATCATGGTTTATTGCCACAAGGCATTACTGGGAACGGAGCGTCGCGAGGAGCATCGCTAAAGGCCTGGGCTGGATCCAGGGGCCGCCGGAAGGTGAGTATATAACTATTTTTTATTTTAATTCTTTTGTTTTAACAGGGATATGGTGCCCACATTGCTATATACTACGTGGGCTGTGTTATATACTACATGGGCTGTGTTACATACTGCGTGGGCTGTGTTATATACTGCGTGGGCTGTGTTATATACTACGTCGCTGTCCTCTACACTATGTGGGCTGTGCTATATACTACTGTGGCTGTATTATGTACTGTGTGGGCTGTTTTATATACTAGGTGGGCTGTGCTATATATTGCGTGGGATGTGTTATATACTGCGTGGGCTGTGCTATATACTATGGGGCTCTGCAATATACTATGTGGGGGTGCTATATACTACGTGCCTGTGCTATATACTACGTGGCTGTGCTACATACTACGTGGCTGTGCTACATACTACGTGGCTGTGCTACATACTACGTGGCTGTGCTACATACTACGTGGGCTGTGCTACATACTACGTGGGCTGTGTTATATGCTACGTGGGCTGTGAGACTCTTTCACCCTGGGCCCTAAAAAACCTGCAGCTGGCCCTGGCTTCACTGATTGGTCGCGGCCGGCCGTGAACAATCAGAGACAGGCGCAGTCCGGCCGCGAATTGGGGCGGGATTTGAACCACGCTTCACTAATTGGTGGCGCTTGGCCGGCCGAATCCTGTGTATTCATTGCATTATTCTGAAATCTTCATTAATAAACTACATACATATTCTAGAATACACGATGCGTTAGAATCGGGCCACCATCTAGTCTCCCCTACAACAGTGTTAGCAGACATGTTAAATATTTTACCACATATTTTGCTTAAAAACAAACACATACTTTGCCATTTCATCTTCAATGTATTTATTTATAGATGATAGTTTAGCATTACGATCAAGTTTGGAAATGGGTACACATTTCATCTCATCATACAGTTCTTTCGGTTCCTAAAAGGAAAAAAAAAAATCAATAATGTGCTAGACTAAAATAAATTCTAAGAAATTTTAATCCTACTTCCCACGTGTTGGTGACATTATCCATTACAATTCCGGACATCTGATTTTGCATCTGTATTTTACCATAAATGTTTCAGAGAACAATACATTTTTATTACAAATCATATTAGTAAATTAAATATACATAGCCGAAAACAATATGGGTGAAGGCAGATAGTAGAAACCCCCAATAACTCACAAGCATATGTCAGGTAGAAAGTTAAAAATGTAAATACAGCATATCCACCTCTAACAACACTGGTTAAAGGCAATCTGTCAGTAAAATCCACCCTCTTAAGCCGTCTATATGGGCATGTAGGTCATAGGAAGCTGAATAAAATGATAACGTGATATTTGTAATCCGATATCTTATTCCAGAGAAATCCATGCTTTTCACATGTGTAAATGAGCTGTTCAAAACTATTGGCCAGACATAGATCTACATGAGAATATGCCTCCAGAGTTTACTAATAATGAAAGTCATTATCATTATAATATGTAATGGCCTCTCTCTGCGCTCTTGATTGCACTGCACAGCTGTGTGCGATTACACCTGACACATCTGCAGGTTCCTCTCAGCTTCAGCTTCCATCTCACAGGCAGACAGGGTTGCAATACAGCAGAGCTGAGAGAACTGTAGCTACAAATGTGTTTGTAATGAGACCAAGTTCAGTTCTACTGTCCGGTTTTAGTTACTTGTCTGACACTGGTAACGTCTCTCTGCAGCTCTGGAGGCAGGTTCTTCAGACATCATGTAGATTTCACTGGAATAAGACATTGGATTGATAATATATCATTTCATTCAACTTTCTATGATTTGCATATCCATATAGACTGTTTAAGAGGGTAGATCCCACTGACAGATTCCTTTTAAAGATTACGATCAGAGTACAGTGCTTCCAACCATGGCAGGTAATGGGAGAAGAAAAGCAAAAGTGTGTACTTTGTTATGTGTAAAATCAGTAATATTTCATTAATTACTAGATATGGGTAGAGTTTCTAAACATTCAGTAAGTCCAGTAAAAAAAAAACCAAACCTTTCCTCTTCTATGTTTAGCTGCTATGTCATACAGGTTAAAAATACTGTATGCTTTCAGAAAGTATGCTCCACTGGGTAATGTACCTAAAAATTTGATTATTACACCCCCATCAGCAAGTCACTGTTATTGTTGGGCAAATGGAGCATAGGCACTCAGGACATTTATATGGCACTAACTTGATAGTATTTTAACCCCTGCACGACTTCTGACGTACATGTGAATTTAACAAGTGCAGGCAGGGAGGCACGTCATTCCACACTCCCATCGTCCAGTCCGGGACGTTGGACTGTCAAGCCAGGGTCAGCTGATGAGCCCTGTTCCTATAAATGCAACCCTCCTTTGCAAGCAATCTCCAAATTTCCAAGTAAAAAAGGAACTTTATTGATCCATGAAAGACATATAAAACACACAAGTTTAAAAACAGGACATCCTGAAAAAGTTTTGAACCTAGAAATATGTACAGTTCTTAGTTGATGCCATAACTACATAATAAAGCTCTAGTCTTGAGCCCCCTCCACAGGTGAGGATCCCTTCCAAAGACATGAATACAATGTCATTTTGCAGGAACAGATGAATCCCCTAGTGACTGAACCAAATTTTTTAAATCTGACCAGTGTCAGGTTATGTGTTAATAACTCTGGAACGCTTCAAGATATCCCAGTGATTCTGAGACTGTTTTCTCGTGGCACATTATAATTTATGATAATGCTGAATTTAGGGCGATATGTTTTGTGATTATCCCTTTAATCCAGATAATTAGAATTCAAAAAAGAAAGCAGCACTCCATATTTTCTTAATAAATGTGCAGGATTTTAGTCAGACCCACATGTCTGTGCGACGTTTCGGCTCTGAATGAGCCTTTCTCAAGCCTCTTTAATCCAGATAGTCATACCACAGAAAAACGCTAATAAATAACATGTCTCTCATGTCTGCTTTAAATCAGCACCATTTGTAAAATGTTATTTTATTTTGTTAGCATTTTAGGAGGTTTAACCCCTTTCCGACATCGGGCGTAATAATACGCCAATGTAGGACACCCTCCCTTTGATGTAGGCTCCGGCGGTGAGCCCACATCCTTTCAGGCACATGTCAGCTGCTTTGAACAGCTGTGTCGCATAGGCTACGTTCACATTTGCGTTGTTGTGCGCAGCGTCGGTGACACAACGCACAACGCATGCACAACGCAGCGTTTTGTGACGCATGCGTTCATTTTTTTATGCCAAAAAACTGCATCATGCAGCGTTGTCTGCGCCCTTACAGTTGCGCCAAAAATGACGCATGCGTCACAAAACGCTAGACAACGCATGTCTATGCGCCCCCCCATGTTAAATATAGGGGCGCCCGACGCAACGCAAATGTGAACGTAGCCTAACAGCCACGGGAGGAATCGCGATCCACCCGCGTTAACCAATTAAATGCCAAAAGAGAAATATCAGGAGCACTACCGATGCCAAGAGTGGTCAAAATATGGACCAGGGTGCTACACAATGCATGGAAATGCAAATACTGAACAAGAAGAGAAAGACACTGCATAAATGCGTGCACACCTGAAAATACATAGAAATGAAATCCAACTTTATTATAGAGAAACAAAGGACATACAAAATATAAAACCATTTAAAACTTGATCCATAAGGATCAGAAACAAACACACCATTCCCCTCAGATGATGTTATACCAGAAAAAGACAAAAAGTATAATACTAGTGCAATCACAAATATATGTACATATGAAAAAAAATTAGATGCAAAGCAAAGTATACACTTTTGCCTAAGGTAAAAAACCTGGAACCATACATGTGTATAAAAGTAACCACAAGGGATGACAGCATAAGGGCGTCCCCAAAGTTGTCACCGCACAACCACACCAGACCCTGTGCTAAGGGGTAATAACGGGACAGATCCCTATAATAAAAGATCAATGTGCAGCAGCACAAAATGTGAGATGGTATCCAGCAAAATGCTGTATGTAACCGCTGTGAAAACACAGCCTAATGGGAAACCCACTGCAAATATGGCCAGGCCGTATACAAAGTATGCTCACAAAGGATAAAGATCCAGATAATTACGTGAGAACGGCCGCCATGAAGAGAACACCATGCTGGCTGGTCGGTGGGAGTGTGGGAGAATCCCACGCGTATCGCTGCGGCTAGGCAGCTTCGTCAGGGAGGTATTTAACACGTGCTTCCGGCAAGTGTGCCAGAAATCCGCCCAACGGTGACCCCCGTCACGTGGTCACGTGTCATTGATGGGTTGGCATGACAACCAGGTCTCCTGCAAACCTCTATGGTTGTCAATGCAGGCATGCTATGAGCGCCGCCCGGTGGTCAGCGCTCATAGCAAGTAATTCTGCTCCATACAGGTGATCTTATCACTAGAGGTGAGCGGTGTTCGAGTCGAACTGTTCGCTAATTTCAAATTTGAGCTGTTTTGGCCGGTATTCGAGTCGTTCGACGAACTCGAACAATTTGCTTAAAATTCGGCTGTTCGAGTTTTTTTTTGATAACTGTTTGTTCACCAAAAGCCTAACTTGATTTTCACATTAAAACTGTTTATCAATGATAGACTGTTTCAGTCTATAGTGTGCAGGGGGTGTGCTGAAATAACGCCGATCGACATTTTTTTTTTCTTTCCTGCATTTACAGAGGGGCGGTGCAGTCTCTCAGTCTATCAGCAGTGCACACACACACAGCAAAGTGCATGTGATGCACACAAGCAAGGGCATGTGTCATTGGCTGTGTATGCCACATGTCCTTGCCCTAGAAGAACCAGCCATTTTCCCCGTCACCACCATTTCCTCACTGCTGCAGCATAGTGTTAGACGGCACCGCTGCTGCTGTGGGCGCTATACAGTATAAGAGTGTGAAATGTGAGCGAATTTGCAGTTAGATAGAGAGAGATAGGTTTAGGGAGTCGGAACTAGCTTTAGGCTAAGTTCACACGTTCCCCTTGAGGAAGCGGCGTGTGAGCGCTGCGAAACGTGCATCGGGGTCTTACCACCGGCGGGATCCATTCTCCTCTCCCCCCCTCTGCATGGGTAAGCATGTCTTTCATTTCACCGCTGCTGTGTCCTGGGCTATTGCTTATAACGAATCAGTGCACTTGCCTTAGATTGTTTGCTGCATATTGACACAGCAGTTACTTTTTTCTCAGCCTCCCATGTGATGATAACTTTGTGCTATATGGTGTTCACGGTTTACACACTCGCTTGGGATTATTCCCTATAGCGCTTGCTATATGGTGTATATTACCCATAACTATTCATATAATTATTCCTTATAGCGTTGGGGTGTTGGGGGTAAGGGTTTGTTTTCCTTCCACTTTCATGTAGTGTTGTGGTATACTTGTCACGATAATCTATGTCCTGTTTTTATATTTTGTAAAAATAAAGATTTTCTTATATATATTTGTACTTCTGGCTCCTGATCCTCCTTTTTACTAAGTTCACACGTTGCAGAATTGCCGTGGAAATTTCAGCGGCAATTCTGCGCCTCCTGCCGCGGGTATATCGCATGCAGAATTAACATGCATATACCCGCAGAAAACTAGCGTTTTGCAAGCATAATTAGCTTGCAGAATGCTAGAGTTTTCCAAGCGATCTGTAGCATCGCTTGGAAAACTGACTGACAGGTTGGTCACACTTGTCAAACATAGTGTTTGACAAGTGTGACCAACTTTTTACTATAGATGCAGCTTATACCGCATCTATAGTAAAAGGTAGAATGTTTAAAAATAATAAAAATAAAAAATAAAAAAAATGGTTATACTCACCTGCAGACCTCAGCGGCGTCCGTTCCTATAGCTGGTGTGCGGTGAAGGGCCTGTGATGACGTCGCAACTTGTGATTGGTCGCGTGAGCGGTCACATGCGGTCTCGCGACCAATCACAAGACCGCGACGTCATCGCAGGTCCTTCACCGCACAGCAGCTATATGAACCGAAGCGGCAGCGTGCATCGGAGAGGCCGGAAGACTGCGGGGGACATCGAAGGTGAGTATATCGCTATTTTTTATTTTAATTCTTTTATTTTTTACCAATTATATGGTGCCCAGTCCGTGGAGGAGAGTCTCCTCTCCTCCACCCTCGGTACCAACCGCACATGATCTGCTTACTTCCCGCATGGAGTGCACAGCCCCGTGCAGGAAGTAAGCAGATCAATGCACTCCTATGGGTGCAGAATCGCTGCGATTCCGCAATTTTAATGAACATGCTGCGTTTTTTTCTGGAATGCGATTCCGCTCAGGAAAAAAATGCAGCATGTGCACAAAAAATGCGGAATGCATTCTATTACATAGGATGCTTAATGTTAGCATTTTTTTCACGGTTTTATATCGTTTTTATAGCGAAAAACCGCGAAAAAAACACGAAAAATATGCTACGTGTGCACACAGCCTTAATATCAGCCCTTTTCAGGGTAGGTTACAGCAGCTCATAGCACTTTTTGCCAGGCAGGTCTGTGCCAGTGCTGTGCAAGTGTTTGTCACAGCATTTGGTGTAATCTAGCTCAGCCAATCCTTTTGGGCTAGTAGCATTGTCTGGTAGTCATCTGTGTAGCCCGCCTGTGAAGCTAGCTACACCGCCTGTGTATTTAATAATTTTTACTGCATCTAACCCAGTAAATGGTTTTGGGCTAGTACCACAGTTTGGCCACTCAGCTCTGCTCGGTTTCCATCCATGTGCCAACAACTACAGAGTTGCCAATTAGTTAAGCACCAAAATGAGTGGCAAAAGGCCTGCTGGTGGTGGAAAGGGGAATAGGCGTGTTGGAAAGGGAAAAAAAGATTGTGTCCGTGGGGTAGGTGGTAAAGCAACAGTGACATCTGCAGAATAAAGACCATCTTCCAGCCAAAGTAAGATGTCTACTTCTTTTCGTGGACAATCTGATATGATCCCTTTCTTACGACCATCGCTACGAGCATCGCTACAAATTCCAGATGAGGCACAAAAAGAGCAGGTGCTTGAACGGATATCAAGTGCTCCTTCAAGTGGGCTCTCCTCCACCTCAACATCACAAATACTCCAGTCCTCAGAGTAGTCACCTCAATCGCATTTGCTTCCTCACAGCTCCCAAGTCTCCAGCCGCCCGTCTGAGTATGGGGTAACACATATGATTGAGTCTGCAGAGCTGTTTACTCATACTATAGCCTGGGAATCAGAGGTCTGCTCCAGAGCTTCTGTGAATCCAGATGAAGAAATGATCTGCACTGATGCCCAGAATCTATGTGAGTCGGATCAAGGCCCAGATGAAGAAGGTTCTGAGCATAATGTAGACCCTCGTTCCCAAACTGTAACTCCTGTTAATGGAGACAATGAGGAAGATGATGATGAGACTGAGAAACCTGATTGGAACGAAAACTTTACTTTTCGGTCAGGGCAGGAAGAGGTTGGCTCTGAGGACGACGGGTGTGAGAACACACAGGATGATGATGACGAGGTTCGAGACCGCACTTACTGTCAACCCACAGTCCGCCAGTCCATGAGGTCAGCAGAAGAGGTGGAGGAGGATGCTAGTGAAGACGAGGTTAGGTTGCGCCTTCCTGGACAGAGACGGAGTACTGGAAGCATGTCAGCAACTGCATCCTCAACCACAACTGTGCCTCTGAGCACAAGTTCTGTTGGCTCTTCAGGTCGCATGGGCTCTAAGCTTTGCATAGCCTGGGCATTTTTTGAGATCGCAAAGGATGACCCAACTCATGTTGTCTGTAAGATTTGTCACTAAAATCTCAGTAGAGGCCAAAAAATGAATAGTTTGTGTACTTCATGCATGAACCATCACATGGATATGAGACATAAGTTGCTGTGGTAAGCTCACTGTGCTACAATGCGGCCTAGTGGGCTGGGCCGGGCCAACCACCGTCAGCCCCATCAAGTGCATCCGTGGCCTCTTCATCCTCCGTGACTGTGGGAACAGCAGTCACACATGGTTTTGGACAGACTTTCCACCTCTTTACCCGCAACAGCCAATGTGATTGGCAGGTATTCAGTACATTTGCATTTGGAAACACCTGCTGGTGTTGAGCACTCTCTGACATCGAGACCACCACATTTGGATAAAGGCAACATAATATCTCCACAAAGGCCACCCAAAATATTAGACAGGCCACAGAATGTTTGAATTCAAAAGCGTATAATTTTATTTATATCAGATGAATAAAACCTCAATACAAATACACGATCAAAAAAATGTAGAAATACCTCCAATCTAGAAACAGATCCCGTTTAAATACACGGATGCCCATACAATGACACCTATATAATAAATTTTAAACAAGCCACAAGAGACCTATACCGTATATACTGTCATATAGATCCTAGGTGACAAGTCTGATGAATAACCTAAAAAAATAAGAACACCATATAAAAGTGCTTAAGTGCATAGATATAGATTACTTCCCACTTAACTCAATATGGCATGTGTTAAGTAACCCTAGAGTGGTAATTCAGGGGATATTGCTATAACATTAACAATTAATATCCTGGTTAAAAGACCTAAATAGAAAAACCAGACTAAAGTGCCAAAGTGCCTACATTGATTGCGGGTTCATTTACTCACTATGGAAAAAACATCAGATCATATTTACCTCCGTGGGATCACATGTGACCTGCATAAACCCCTATGCGCGTTTCGATGAATTCTTCCGGGGGCGTATGGTAAGGAGGGAAATGGGAGTGTATTTAACTAGATCTCCAGCCAATCATTACGTTAGTGTCAGCCGTCACACAATTAACATAGTATGACGAGCGGCTACCCGCGCTGGACCCAATGCGCAATTACGGAAGTGACGTTACCAAGTGCTTGTGTTGTATGACAAGCATACACCCGTATTAGACCCAATGCGCAATTACGGAAGTGACAATACGGAGTGCTTGTGTTGCATGGCAACAAGTCCAGCGGCGCATGCGCTCTCGGAGCCGCAAGAAACTGGATCCACTCACCAGCGGCGACGACCAGACCTGCGCACTAACCCGACCCATTGCGCAATTACGAAAGTGACAATACCAAGTGCTTGTATTGCATGGCAACAAGACCAGCGGTGCATGCGCTCTTGGAGCCACAAGCCAAGGGATCCACTCACCAGCCGCGACGACCGGACCTGCGCACTGACCCGGCAAACCAGGTGGAGGTCACGAGCCCAATCTATGCCATAGGCAGGAGGGTCCAGCCACGATGCCAAGGCGCATGCGCACATCCTGATGCCAATTTGTGCATAAAAAGAAGGAGAATAAGTGACAAAAGCGGAAATATAGTCATCTGGCCAAACGAAACGTACGAAAGGCAAGCAATGAGATTGCTTAATGATAAAAATTGCTACTGGAAATTGACTAGCAATCCAATGCATTCCTTTCAGAATGAACTAGTTAGAATTCTAGAGGATGCTTTTGCCAATGGGATCTTTCCTAAAAAGTTTGTGGAAGTTATCAAGGAGATGCATCCGTGGCTTACAACTTAGTATTTAATCCCCAAGATCCATACGGATCCTTTGGATCCACCAGGGAGACCAATAATTTCTGGTGGTGGAAGCCCATGCAAAATAGTTACCAGAAGTATTGATTATTACTTGAAGCCCCTGGTAAGTGAATTACCATCTTAGTGATGCCTTGCGCAGAATTGAGGATATTCATCTAAGTGATTGTGCAGTAATGGTAACAGTTGATGTAGAAGCACTTTATACTTCTATTCGACACAAGGACGGGCTCCGGGCGACACGGCTGTTTTTGAGTTCTAGCAACATGGATTGAGACATGGTTGAATTGTTGATACAATTACTGGAATATGCATTGACGCACAATATTTTTATTTTCAATAACAGTACGTATCTACAAATTCAGGGTACGGCGATGGGGGTCAGTTGTGCCCCCTCATATGTTAATTTATTTTTTGGTGCGTGGGAACGAGAGATTTTTTTGTGTGAACCTCTACCTCAATCCAGCCTGGTTTCAGGCTGGATGAGGTATATTGATGATATTTGGTTCATATGGGACGGTCCTGTTAAAAATTTGAGGACATTCATGGACAATCTGAATGACAATGACTTAAATGTCAAACTTACCTTTAAATTTGGCAGGGAAGTTGAGTGTTTGGACCTTGCCATTGGTTTAGATAGGGGTGGTCGCCTTCATACTAATTTGTATAGGAAACCCACTGCCACAAACTCATTTTTGCTTGCAACATCTTCTCACCCACTTTCTACAATTAGGGGTATCCCTGTGGGACAGTTTCTTAGAGCAAAGAGGATATGCACTAAACCTGAGGATTTTGAAGTTCAGGCGAGGGATCTTGCCGATCAGTTTCAGTAAAGGAGTATTAGAAGAGGTTTTCTGAGGGCAGTGAGTAGCTACAGGCAAGAATGGCTATATGTGGGAGCAAAGAAAACTAAAAACAAAGATTTGGAACAGGTTAGAATGATTACCACCTATCACATTAACTGGCACCAATTTAGAGATATTATAGATAAACATTGGAAAATACTCTTTACTGATCCAATCCTGAAAAAATCTTACCAACAAAACCATTAATTACGGTAAGGAGATCTAAAAATCTGTCTGACACTTTGGTACATAGTTTTTACAATCCAACTGGATCAAGCAAAAAATCATTTGATGCCGCGAATGCTGGCTTCTTTCCATGCAGCCTATGCAAGGCTTGTGCCAATACAACTAAGGCAAAATCCTTTGTTAACTCTGATGGTACAAAGAAATATGATATTAGGAAGTGTATAACTTGTTCAACCCGTGGAGTCATCTATCATGCCACCTGCCCATGTGGTAAAATTTACATCGGTCTTACCACTTGTGAACTGAAGGTCCGAATAAGAGAACACTGTAGGGATATAGAAAAAGCAAAAACAATCGAGGATGAAACTATTCTAAAAATTCTACCTAGACACTTCAAGAAGTACCATAATTGTAGTACTGTGGGCCTTGTGGTAAGGGGTATAGACTCTGTATCAATGGGGATACGGGGTGGCGATTTAAGCAAGACATTGACACAGATCGAAAGCCGATGGATATACAGACTGGGTACTATGGCTCCTCAGGGGTTAATTGAAAGCCTTGGCTTTGGGGCCTTTCTGTAATCATTATCTGGTTTAATTATCTTGTCTGATACAGTTTTATGGGTTTTGGGTGGGTTTTAATGGTTTTGCTTAATTTTAACGATGTTTTTCTTTTCTTTTATTTTATTGATATCAGTGTACTCCAACCTCAGGTATTGTTCCGGAGAAGAATGATACCTAGCATTGTTGAATTATGGTATAAAGAAAATCATATGTTGCCACCTTTTGTTGGACCCCACAAAGGATGATTTATTACTATCACAAAGGAAGTTTAATCTTCAGATTTGGACTCACAGCGAAATTGTGTGATTGGAAGATGTACTCCTTATATGGACTTTATAGATATGATCACTGTTATTACAACATGATAGGATGGTAATTGGTTCACTAACTCTGACAATTATTGTATTATTGCTCTCATTGGCATTTTTTGTTTTTCTACTTGGGCACTCATTGTCATCCACCCAGTTTTCCTTAATGTTTATTCACATTAAGAATCCTATATTAGGTTTTTTATTGGGTTGTCATAAGTAATATTCCTTGTATTTTTAGTTCCCTCACTTTTTCTCCTCCTTTTTATGCACAAATTGGCATCAGGATGTGCACATGCGCCTTGGCATCGTGGCTGGACCCTCCTGCCTGCAGCATAGATTGGGCTCGTGACCTCCACCTGGTTTGCCGGGTCAGTGCGCGGGTCCAGTCGTCGCCGCTGGTGAGTAGATCCCTTGGCTTGCGGCTCCGAGAGCGCATGCGTCGCTGGTCTTGTTGTCATGCAACACAAGCACTTGGTATTGTCACTTCCGTAATTGCGCATTGGGTCCAATGCGGGTAGACGCTCGTCATACTATGTTATTTGTGTCACGGCTGGCACTAACATAATGATTGGCTGGAGATCTAGTTAAATACACTCCCATTTCCCTCCTTACCATACGCCCCCGGAAGAATTAATCGAAACACGCATAGGGGTTTATGCAGGTCACATGTGATCCCACGGAGGTAAATATGATCTGATGGTTTTTTCCATAGTGAGTAAATGAACCCGCAATTAATGTAGGCACTTTGGCACTTTAGTCTGGTTTTTCTATTTAGGTCTTTTAACCAGGAAATTAATTGCTAATGTTATAATAATATCTCCTGAATTACCACTCTAGGGTTACTTAATACATGCCATATTGAGTTAAGTGGGAAGTAATCTATATCTATGCACTTAAGCACTTTTATATGGGCTTCTTATTTTTTTTAGGTTATTCATCAGACATATCACCTAGGAACTATATGGCAGTATATACGGTATAAGTCTCTTGTGGCTTGTTTAAAATTTATTATATAGGTGTCATTGTATGGGCATCCGAGTATTTACACGGGATCTGTTTCTAGATTGGAGGTATTTCTACATTTTTTTGATTGTGTATTTGTATTGAGGTTTTATTCATCTGATATAAATAAAATTATACGCTTTTGAACTCAAACATTCTGTGGCCTGTCTAATATTTTGGGTGGCCTTTGTGTGTTTATCATTGCTGAATGTGTTCTTTTAAAAATTTGGTTAATGGACTAATATGTAAACATAATATCTCCGCCTGCACCTTCCTCATAGACCAGCAGTTTGTCGGGGACACCCTACTCAACCCCGTCTAAGCATGGCAACCAGCCCTCAGTCCCTCAGATGTGGACAAGTAAAGACCATTTCCTCATAGCCATGACAAAGCTAAGAGGTTGAATTTCACCATCTGCAAGCTGTTGGCTACAGAAATGCTGCCTTTCAGCCTGGTGGACACAGAGGATTTTCGAGACCTCATGTCCGTTGCAGTCCCCAGTACCAGATGCCCAGTTGCCACTACTTCTCAAAGAAAGCTGTGCCTGCGCTACACCAGCATGTCACACACAACATCACCGCTTCCTTGAGAAACTATGTGTGTGACAGGGTGCATTTCACCACAGATACATGGACGAGTAGACATGGACAGGGGTGTTACATGTCGGTGACTGGGCACTGGGTAACTATGGTAACAGCAGGAGAAGGGGCTGCTGTCCAAGTCTTGCCGTCTCCACGAGTTGCGCGTCGATACTCTGTATCTATAAGTTCCTCCACTGCTTCTGCCTCCTCAACCTCCTCTCGGTCCTCCACCTGCACCCAAAGCCTGTCTGGTAATACAACCCGCGTTCTAACTGCGTAGAAGGAATCCTGCACACCTCCTTACTATGCTGTCACCAGAGCTCAACGGCATCAGGCGGTGTTTACCTTGAAATGTCTGGGGAATGTGAGTCACAGCTGAAGAGTTGTGGTCAGCTCTGAAGACCGAGTTCCATCAATGGTTGTCTCCTCTGAACCTGCAGCCAGGGAAGGCCGTGTGTGACAATGCTGCAAACCTGGGTTCGGCCCTTCGCCGGGGCAATGTCACACACGTGCCTTGTAGGGCTCACGTTTTGAACCTGGTTGTCCAGCAATTTTTATCTCACTATCCCAGACTAGATGGGCTTCTGCAGAGGGCACGGTCGCTGTGTGCTCACTTCCTCCGTTAACATTCCGCAGCTCAACGACTTTCATTTCTACAGAAGTTGTTAGGCCTGCCATTTCACCGGCTGAAATGCGATGTGCCCACATGCACATGTTGCAGCGACTGTGGCAGCACCGATGAGCCCTGGTGCAATACGTTATGACGTATAGCCTGGGCCAACGAAATCCAGAGATGGGGCAAATCACGCTGCAGGAGTGGTTTCAGATCAGGGACCTATGCACCCTTCTGCACAGTTTTGAAATAGCGACAAAGATGTTTAGTGTTGACGATGCCATTATCAGCATGACTATTCCGGTCATTTACATGCTGGAGCACACCTTAAACAGTATTCGGAGTCAGGTGGTGGGACAAGAGGAGGAGGAACAGGAGGAGTCGTATGCGAAAGGGATAATATCTCCAAAGGTCCAAACGGTCGGCAGCACCAAGTTGGCTGGCATTGGAGGGTGGGGGAGAGGGATTACCGAGGGCGCATGGTAGCAGCCAAACTGTTGAGGAAGGTGCAGGAGCCGAGGAAGAAGTGGAGGACGAACTGGCGCTGGGCATGGAAGACTCATCAGATGAGGGAGACCTTGATCAAATTTCTGTTGTGCGAGGTTGGGGGAGAGGGCAGAGGAAGGAAGCATGATTCTCACCTCGCCGCCACCAAGACTACAAGGACTTGGTCCTCCTGGATGCGCAAGACACAGGAGTGCTTTCTTGCTGCACTACCTGCAACATGACCATTGGATTGTCAGAATCCGAAGTAATGCAGACTACTGGGTTGCCACACTCTTAGATCCCCGGTACAAAAGTAAATTTGGCGAAATAATTCCTGCCATAGAAAGGGATTCACGCATGCAGGAGTATCAGCAGAGACTGTTACAGAATCTTACATCTGCTTTTCCACAAAACAACAGTGGTGCACGTAGTGAATCTCTGAGTTCTAACTTGCCAACTGTGGGACTGTCGAGTCATCACTCAAACCGTAACAGTAACATCGTATCTGGTGGCAACAGCAATTTTTTCCAATCGTTTCAACAATTTTTTAGACCATCCTTTACAAGGCCACAGGAGACAAGAAGTCTGACGCATAGCCAATGTCTAGAGAGGATGGTACAGGAGTATGTCCAAGATAACATCGATGCCATGACTGTGGAACCAGACCCTTGCTCATTTTGGGCTTCCAATCTGGAAAAATGGGTTTACATTCCGCAGCATGTCACTTCTTTCTGCGGATTCTGCAGCGGTTTTACACCTGCTCCAATAGAAAACCGCAGGTGAAATCCGCACAAAAACCGTGGTAAATCCGTGGTAAATCTGCAGCAAAAACGCAGCGTTTTTGCCCTGCAGATTTATCAAATCCACTGCGGAAAAATCCGGAGAGGACCATTCTACGTGTGCACATAGCCTCAGTGTCTGCTACTCAGCAGAGTACCCCACCCATGAAGCAAGCTACACCGTCTGTTTATCTAAGTACTAATTTTAAACTGCATCTAGCCCAGGCAATACTTTGGGCCTAGTAGCAGTGTCTGCTACTCAACAGAGTACCCCACCCATGAAGCAAGCTACACCGCCTGTAGATCTAATTACTAATTTTTAACTGCATCTAGCCCAGGAAATCCTTTTGGGCCTAGTAGCAGTGTCTGCTACTCAGCAGAGTACCCCACCCATGAAGCAAGCTACACCGCCTTCTTCCTTTCTCAATCTAACCCCTTGGCTCTGGAGTGTCTGCTCTCCCTCCAAGCTCTCTCCTTCTCACAGGCGGACTACTGTGTGCATTCACACTGTGGCAAATCTTTTGGGCCCAGGCATAAGTCGTCGAGGTAATGGATAATATGTGCCCCCTTAGAAACGTCCATGATGACCCATTCGAGGAAGCAACTAAACGCTTCAAATAGAGAGCAGGATATGGAGCACCCCATGGGCAAACAACGATCTATGTAGTATGCTCCTTCACAGAAGCAGCCCAATAGGCGGACACTAATCGGAGGCACAGGTAGTAACCGGAACGCCCCCTAAATGTCTGTTTTGGCCATTAGGGTGCCCCTTCCCAACTTCTTGACCCACCTGATTGCCTCGTCAAAGGAGGTACAGTATATAGTACTGTACTTGGTTCCACGTTGATGTTGTCGTTTACTGACCTGCCCCTTGGATATGACAAATGGTGCATTAGTCTGAATATATTGGGTTCCTTTTTTGGCACGACTCCCAGTGGGGATACCACTACATCTTCTAAGGAAAGGGTTCTGAATGGACCCGCCATTCTACCTAAAGATATTTATTTTTTTAAATTTGTTTGTCACGATGTCTGGGTGTTGGTAGGCTGATTTTAGATTTCTACTCCAGCCTTTCTTGATTTTAGAAGGGCATGACATGCCTATATCTGTGACTCCTCCTCCTTTTACTCCTCCACCTCTTTTCTTTTCGCATGACTATATGTACTTGTGACTTTTCCATGTGTTTGTTGTATCTTCTGAGCAGTTTGTCAGCTTTTGGACACCTTTTAAGGTGTTTTCTGTGTGTTTTCTATGTGTTTGTATGTGTTTGTGTTTGCCTGCCATTGGTATCAATGGGGTTCGAAGGTGTTCGTCGAACATGCCCCAATTTGACGAACCGAACCGAACTCGAACACTAGGGGGTGGCTCAACACTACGTATCACCTGTATGCAGATGGCAATCGGGTTATGGCAGCTTTCAGTCTCCCGTGGAGACTATTGAAGCATGCCAAAAGTAAAAAAAAAAAAAAGTTTTACAAAGTTCAAATCATCCCCTTTCCCCCATTCAAAATAAAACAAAGAATAATAAAAAAAAAAAAAATCACACAATCATATTTGGTACCGCCGCATTCAGAACAGCCTAACCTATCAAAAAAAAAACCTACCTGATCGCTAAAACAGCATAGTGAGAAAAAAGTGAAAAACCCCAGAATTATGATTTTTTTTTGGTTGCCATGACATTACATTACAATGCAATAACGGGCTATCAAAAAATCGTATCTGAACAAAAATGGTATAATGACAAACGTCAGTTCGGCGTGCAAAAAATAAGGCCTCACCCAACCCGAGATCATGAAAAATGGAGACGCTATGGGTATCGGAAAACGACACAATTTTTTTAAACCCCTTCCTGACCTATGACGCATACACTGTGTTATGAAAGTCAGTGCCTATCCGACCTGTGACGCAGCATATGCGTCATGGCGGGATGGCATTCCTGCAGGTAAGGTGAAAGGGTTAACTGAAATTTCACCCAACCTGCAGGAACAGGGGGACTTATACTTTAGCCCAGGGGGGAGGCTTTGCCCCCCCCCCCTTGGCTACTATCGCCCTGGTGACCACTTTGTCACCACCCCCCAGGTCTGATTGGAGCTAGCGTCCATGTGACACTATCTCTCCATTCAGATGAGGAGGGAGGGAGAAAACCATGGCTGCCTAGCTGTCCAGCTTCATGCTGTTCGAGGAGGCTGAACAGCGAGGTGCCTGTTTGATGCCCTGCCACATACCGCCAACGCCACCACCATCACTGCCGCCAGGTACTCCCCTCTGCTGCCCTACACTCCCCCCGACATCCGATTCCACGCCCCTGCCCCACTAATCTCCCCTCTGCCCAACTGATCTCCCCTCTGCCCTGTGGATCGCACCCTGCCCGCGGATCTCCCCCTGCCACGCTGATCTCCAACTGCCACACTGATCTCACACTGCCCCACTGATCTCCCTCCGCCCCGCTGATCTCCCCCTGCCCCAGGTTTCCCATTAGGGTTAGAGTTGGGCTAAAGTGAGTTGGGCTAAAGTTAGGGTTAGGGCTAAAATTAGGGTTAGGATTAGGGTTGGGCTTAGGGTTAGGGTTGGGATTAGTGGTAGGGATAGGGTTGGGATTAGGGGTAGGGTTAGGGTTGGGATTAGGGGTAGGGTTAGGACTAGGGTTGGGATTAGGGGTAGGGATAGAATTGGGATTAGGGTGTGTTAGGGTTAGGGTTGCAGGTAGAATTTGGGGGTTACCTCTGTTTAGGCACATCAGTGGCTCTCCAAACGCGACATGACACCCGCAGACCATTTAATCAAAGTCTGCATTCCAAAACGTCACTACTTCCCTTCCGAGCTTCGATGTGTACCCAAACAGTGCTTTACCCCCACATGTGGAATATCAGCGTACTCAGGACAAACTGGACAACAACTTTTGGGGTCCAATTTCTCCTGTTACCCTTGTGAAAATAAAAAAAATTGCGGGCTAAAAAAATCATTTTGAAGAAAAATATTTATTATTTTCACAGCTCTGAATTAAAAACTTCTGTGAAGCACTTGGGGGTTCAAAGTGCTCATCACACATCTAGATTAGTTCCCTGGGGGGTCTAGTTTCCAAAATGTGGTCACTTGTGGGTGAGCTCCAATGTTTAGGCACACAGGGGCTCTCCAAACGTGACATGGTGTCGCTAACGATTGGAGGTAATTTTACATTCAAAAAGTCAAATGGCGCTCCTTCCCTTACGAGTCCTGCTGTGTGCCCAAACAGTGGTTTACCCCCACATATCAGGTATCGGTGTACTCAGGAGAAATTGCTCAACAAATCTTAGGATCCATCTTATCCTGTTGCCCATGTGAAAATGATAAAACTGAGGCTAAAAGGCTTTATTATCATTAAGTGGTATGTCGATCTCCAAATTTAACCCCTTCCTGACATCCGACGTACTATCCCGTCGAGGTGGGGTGGGCCCCCATGACCGCCGACGGGATAGTACGTCATAGCCGATCGGCCGCGCTCACGGGGGGAGCGCGGCCGATCGCGGCCGGGTGTCGGCTGCATATCGCAGCTGACATCCGGCACTATGTGCCAGGAGCGGTCACGGACCGCTCCCGGCACATTAACCCCCGGCACACCGCGATCAAACATGATCGCGATGTGCCGGCGGTGCAGGGAAGCATCGCGCAGGGAGGGGGCTCCCTGCGGGCTTCCCTGAGCCCCCCGCAGCAACGCGATGTGATCGCGTTGCTGCGAGGGTCTTACCTCCCTCCCTGCCTGCTCCAGACCCGGATCCAAGATGGCCGCGGATCCGGGTCCTGCAGGGAGGGAGGTGGCTTCACAGAAGCCTGCTCAGAGCAGGCACTGTGAAGCAGCCTGCACTTCTCTCAGATCGGTGATCTGTCAGAGTGCTATGCAAACTGGCAGATCACCGATCTGTATTGTCCCCCCCTGGGGCAAAGTAAAAAAGTAAAAAAAAAAAATTCCAAATGTGTAAAAAAAAATTAAAAAAAATATTCCAAAATAATGAAAAAAAAAAAAAAATATTATTCCCATAAATACATTTCTTTATCTAAATAAAAACAAAAAAAAACAATAAAAGTACACATGTTTAGTATCGCCGCGTCCGTAACGACCCCACCTATAAAACTGCCCCACTAGTTAACCCCTTCAGTAAACACCGTAAGAAAAAAAAAAAAAAAACGAGGCAAAAAACAACGCTTTATTACCATACCGCCGAACAAAAAGTGGAATAACACGCGATCAAAAAGACATATATAAATAACCATGGTACCACTGAAAACGTCATCTTGTCCTGCAAAAAACAAGCCGCCACACAGCATCATCAGCAAAAAAATAAAAAAGTTATAGTCCTGAGAATAAAGCGATACCAAAATAATTATTTTTTCTATAAAATAGTTTTTATCGTATAAAAGCGCCAAAACATAAAAAAATGATATAAATGAGATATCGCTGTAATCGTACTGACCCGAAGAATAAAACTGCTTTATCAATTTTACCAAACGCGGAACGGTATAAACGCCTCTCCCAAAAGAAATTCAGGAATTGCTGGTTTTTGGTCATTCTGCCTCACAAAAATCGGAATAAAAAGCGATCAAAAACGGTCACGTGTCCGAAAATGTTACCAATAAAAACGTCAACTCGTCCCGCAAAAAACAAGACCTCACATGACTCTGTGGAGCAAAATGTGGAAAAATTATAGCTCTCAAAATGTGGAGACGCAAAAACTTTTTTGCTATAAAAAGCGTCGCTGGTTTCACACTTGCGTTTTTGTCTGCAGCGTTTTTTGCACAAAAAAACGCATGCGTTTTTTCCCTATATTTAACATTGAAAACGCATGCGTTTTTTTTGTACACGTTTGGTCGCGTTTTCAAACGCATGCGGTTTTTTTCTGCATGCGTTAATTTTCAGAAATACAACCTGCAGTATTTTCTTGCGTTTTTAAGCACATGCGTTTGTTTGCGTTAAAAACGCATGCATTTTTATCGAAAAAAAAACAGAAAACACACTGAAAAGCCACCCACCACCATCATTGTGATAAAGGGATCCAAACCCTAACCCTAACTCTACCCCTAACCTCACCCCTAACCGTTTAATGAACATTTTCTGACAGTCATAGTGCCACGTATTTCAGTGCCACGTATTTCAGTGCCACGTATTTCAGTGCCACGTATTTCAGTGCCACGTATTTCAGTGCCATGTATTTCAGTGCCATGTATTTCAGGGCAACGTATCACATATTTCAGTGCCACGTGTTTCAGTGCCACGTATTTCAGTGCCACGTATCACGTATTTCAGTGCCACATATTTTAGTACCACGTATTTCAGTTGCACGTGTTTCAGTGCCACGTATTTCAGTGCCACGTATTTCAGTGCCACGTATTTCAGTGCCACGTATTTCAGTGCCATGTATCACGTATTTCAGTGCCACGTGTTTCAGTGCCACGTATTTAAGTGCCACGTATCACATATTTCAGTGCCACGTATTTAAGTGCCACGTATTTAAGTGCCACGTATTTAAGTGCCACGTATTTCAGTGCCACGTATTTCAGTGCCACGTATTTCAGTGCCACGTATTTCAGTGCCACGTATTTCAGTGCCACGTATTTCAGTGCCACGTATTTCAGTCACGTTTAGGGTTAGGGGTAGGGGTAGGGTTAGGGCTAGGGTTGGAGGTAAAGTTAGGGTTGGGGCTAAAGTTAGGGTTGGGGCTAAAGTTAAGGTTGGGGCTAAAGTTAGGGTTAGGGTTTGGATTACATTTACGTTTGGATTAGGGTTGGGATTAGAATTATGGGTGTGTCAGGGCTAGGGGTGTGGTTAGGGTTACCGTTGGGATTAGGGTTAGGGGTGTGTTTGGGTTAGGGTTTCAGTTATAATTGGGGGGTTTCCACTGTCCAGGCACATCAGGGGCTCTCCAAGCGCGACATGGCGTCCAATCTCAATTCCAGCCAATTCTGCGTTGACAAAGTAAAACAGTGCTCCTTCCCTTCCGAGCTCTCCCGTGCGCCCAAAAAGGGGTTTACCCCAACATATGTGTTATCAGCGTACTCGGGACAAATTGAACAACAACTTCTGGGGTCCAAGCTCTCTTGTTATCCTTAGGAAAATAAAAATTTGGGGGGCTAAAAATCATTTTTGTGGGAAAAAAAGATGTTTTATTTGCACGGCTCTGCGTTATAAACTGTAGTGAAACACTTGGGGGTTCAAAGTTCTCACAACACATCTAGATAAGTTCCTTGGGAGGTCTAGTTTCCAATATGGGGTCACTTGTGGGGGGTTTGTACTGTTTGGGTACATCAGGGGCTCTGCAAATGCAACGTGACGCCTGCAGACCAATCCATTTAAGGCTGCATTCCAAATGGTGCTCCTTCCCTTCCGAGCTCTGTCATGCGCCCAAACAGTGGTTCCCCCCCACATATGGGGTATCAGCGTACTCAGGACAAATTGGAAAACAAATTTTGGGGTCCAATTTATTCTGTTACCCTTGTAAAAATACAAAGCTGGGGGCTAAAAAATCATTTTTGAGAAAAAAAAAAAAAATTATTTTCACGGCTCTGCGTTATAATCTGTAGTGAAACACTTGGGGGTTCAAAGCTCTCAAAACACATCTAGATAAGTTCCTTAGGGGGTCTACTTTCCAAAATGGTGTCACTTGTAGGGAGTTTCAATGTTTAGGCACATCAGGGGCTCTCCAAACGCAACATGGCGTCCCATCTCAATTCCAGTCAATTTTGCATTGAAAAGTCAAATGGCGCTCCTTCCCTTCCAAGCTCTGCCATGCGCCCAAACAATGGTTTACACCCACATATGGGGTATCAGCGTACTCAGGACAAATTGCACAACATTTTTTGGGGTCCAATTTCTTCTCTTACCCTTGGGAAAATAAAAAATTGGGGGCGAAAAGATCATTTTTGTGAAAAAATATGATTTTTTATTTTTACGGCTCTGCATTATAAACTTCTGTGAAGCACTTGGTGGGTCAAAGTGCTCACCACACATCTAGATAAGTTCCTTAGGGGGTCTACTTTCCAAAATGGTGTCACTTGTAGGGAGTTTCAATGTTTAGGCACATCAGGGGCTCTCCAAACGCAACATGGCGTCCCATCTCAATTCCAGTCAATTTTGCATTGAAAAGTCAAATGGCGCTCCTTCCCTTCCAAGCTCTGCCATGCGCCCAAACAATGGTTTACACCCACATATGGGGTATCAGCGTACTCAGGACAAATTGCACAACATTTTTTGCGGTCCAATTTCTTCTCTTACCCTTGGGAAAATAAAAAATTGGGGGCGAAAAGATCATTTTTGTGAAAAAATATGATTTTTTATTTTTACGGCTCTGCATTATAAACTTCTGTGAAGCACTTGGTGGGTCAAAGTGCTCACCACACATCTAGATAAGTTCCTTAGGGGGTCTACTTTCCAAAATGGTGTCACTTGTAGGGAGTTTCAATGTTTAGGCACATCAGGGGCTCTCCAAACGCAACATGGCGTCCCATCTCAATTCCAGTCAATTTTGCATTGAAAAGTCAAATGGCGCTCCTTCCCTTCCAAGCTCTGCCATGCGCCCAAACAATGGTTTACACCCACATATGGGGTATCAGCGTACTCAGGACAAATTGCACAACATTTTTTGGGGTCCAATTTCTTCTCTTACCCTTGGGAAAATAAAAAATTGGGGGCGAAAAGATCATTTTTGTGAAAAAATATGATTTTTTATTTTTACGGCTCTGCATTATAAACTTCTGTGAAGCACTTGGTGGGTCAAAGTGCTCACCACACATCTAGATAAGTTCCTTAGGGGGTCTACTTTCCAAAATGGTGTCACTTGTAGGGAGTTTCAATGTTTAGGCACATCAGGGGCTCTCCAAACGCAACATGGCGTCCCATCTCAATTCCAGTCAATTTTGCATTGAAAAGTCAAATGGCGCTCCTTCCCTTCCAAGCTCTGCCATGCGCCCAAACAATGGTTTACCCCCACATATGGGGTATCAGCGTACTCAGGACAAATTATACAACAACTTTGGGGGTCCATTTTCTCCTGTTACCCTTGGTAAAATAAAACAAATTGGAGCTGAAATAAATTTTGTGTGAAAAAAAGTTAAATGTTCATTTTTATTTAAACATTCCAAAAATTCCTGTGAAACACCTGAAGGGTTAATAAACTTCTTGAATGTGGTTTTGAGCACCTTGAGGGGTGCAGTTTTTAGAATGGTGTCACACTTGAGTATTTTCTATCATATAGACCCCTCAAAATGACTTCAAATGAGATGTGGTCCCTAAAAAAAAATGGTGTTGTAAAAATGAGAAATTGCTGGTCAACTTTTAACCCTTATAACTCCGTCACAAAAAAAAATTTTGGTTCCAAAATTGTACTGATGTAAAGTAGACATGTGGGAAATGTTACTTATTAAGTATTTTGCGTGACATATGTCTGTGATTTAAGGGCATAAAAATTCAAAGTTGGAAAATTGCAAAATTTTCATAATTTTCGCCAAATTTCCATTTTTTTCACAAATAAACGCAAGTTATATCGAATAAATTTTACCACTAACATGAAGTACAATATGTCACGAGAAAACAATGTCAGAATCGCCAAGATCCGTCAAAGCGTTCCAGAGTTATAGCCTCATAAAGGGACAGTGGTCAGAATTGTAAAAATTGGCCCGGTCATTAACGTGCAAACCACCCTTGGGGGTGAAGGGGTTAAAAAGTGTATGCTCAGACATTTCCTCACCGACATTAGGAATTTGATTCCTTGGCTATGGAAAAATCGCCTTCACATACTCAATTTGTTGCTGGAACTCAATTACATCTACAGAATGGAACAAATGATAGGTCAAGTAACAGGAGATCCAGATAAGCTATACAGCCCGTGGGCTCCTTGGATTGTGTTTAGGGAAACCCCAAACCTAGATTCTTGGCTATCTGGAGCTTAATTTGCACATACAAATAAAACACCCTTTTATAACAAGGATAAGTTCAATCGGGTTTGCTCCGCTCATGTAGATCCAGTCAAATAGACCTTCATTCATTCTCCCTGCTTGTTGGTGGGCCCCCCCGATGGAGAGATTTCAATTGCAATTTTAATTTCAATCCCTTGTCCCCAGCCCAAACTAACCTTTCCCTTCCCTCCCTTCTTTCTCTTTCCTTCTTTTAACTATCTTCTTTTTCACATCTTAAATTTGATATTACCGGTTTCTTCATTCATGAATAAGTTCAGTTCAAAATGCTGGTAATAAAAAAATTTTCTCTAAGGATTTTAATGATACTAACAGTCATTACCAATGAGCAGAAATGATTGGAAATGCCATTACTAAATATAAATATAAGTATAACAATTTCCAGATTCATATTGTGACTCCTGTTAGTCACTAAATAAATTCATATACCTCCACATATTAGCTATATGAAACACCGGAGAACAAAAATAGGAGTTTTGTATAAAAAGTAAAAAAAACTTTATTTATACCAATACAAACAGTTTAAAAAACACCAACAACGTAATGAAAGTGCTATGATCAAAGACACCAAATGTAAGTGGCACACAGTATAGTAATGAATACATCATTGTATCAGTACAATAATCAAATAACTCCGGTGAGAACAACACCCTCCTTTAAGTATCCCAAAAGGCACAATCCTCATCCTAAGGGAGTGTTTATATAAAAGTCCACCAGTCTCATAAAGCGTCCAACCGTAACTTCCCCTTGAGAAAGCGAGGCTGACAGCGGCGTAACGCGCGTCGGGATGCGTGCAGTGGGCTCTTCAGTGCTAGGTGAGACATGATCTCTTGTTGTATCCGCTTGTAGGCCCACCAGGTCGGGCATATGTTACACTTTCATTACTTTGTTGGTGTTTTTTTAAACTGTTTGTATTGGTATAAATAAAGTTTTTTTGACTTTTTATACAAAACTCCTATTTTGTTCCTATTTGGTGTTTCATAAATATAAATATATTATCGATGTTAAGCCTTTATAATTACATGACTATGATCAAATTATACCTATACTTATGTTTATTTTCAAGACTGTACCTGTATTGTTTAATCAAATTTAATTCAATAAACTTAATTTATAGAAAAATGTAACAGCAATTTTTCATGGAAATTTTATTTTTAGCGACCTATCCAGGTTTGAAGTAACTCTGGGGGTCCTATATATTGGAAACCTTCAAAAGTGATACTATTTTAAAAACAGCACCCCTGAACATATTTAAAATTGCTTCCAGGTAGTTTATTAACCCTTAAGGTGCTTTTCAGGAATTAATGCAAAGTGGCATAACAGGAATGAAAAAGTGTATTTTACCACCTAAATGTCCCCTACTTCAGAATAGGTCACAGTAGTTGGCTGAATCTAAAGTCGCTATTTGGCCATGAACTGCCATGGCAAACATCAGGACCACACAATTATGATCTCAGAGTGCCAATGGGGTTAACCCCTTCATGACCGTGGGATTTTCCGTTTTCCCGTGTTCGTTTTTTACGCCCCTCCTTCCCAGAGCCATAACTTCTTTATTTTTCCGTCAATTTGTCCATGTGAGGGCTTATTATTTGCGTGACGAGTTGTACTTTTGAACGTCATCATTGGTTTTACCATGCCGTGTACTAGAAAACGGGAAAAAAATTCCAAGTGCAGTGAAATTGCAAAAAAAGTGCAGTCCCACACTTGTTTTTTGTTTGGCTTTTTTGCTAGGTTCACTAAATGCTAAAACTGACCTGCCATTATGATTCCCCAGGTCAGTACGAGTTCATAGACACCTAACATGACTAGGTTATTTTTCACCTAAGTGGTGAAAAAAGATTCCAAACTTTGCAAAAAAATATTTATATTTAGCCCCTTAGAGGCTGCTGTCGATAGTGACTACACCATATAAATGGTAGACAGTGTGGAGGCTTCTTCTTTAACCCCTTACTGACCTCGGACGGGATAGTACGTCCGAGGTCAGATCCCCTGCTTTGATGCAGGGCTCCGCGGTGAGCCCGCATCAAAGCTGGGACATGTCAGCTGTTTTGAACAGCTGACATGTGCCCGCAATAGCAGCTTAATGCTTGTAAGCAGCGCATGGCAGGTACATCATGCGCTGCCCACAAGCAGAGCACAGCTGCCGGAATACTCACCGGATGTTCATCAGAGATCGCAATGAGTATCCATTCCTCTTCAGTAGCGCACACTGACAGCCGCCTGCTTCCTGCTGCTGCCGGCGGTCACGTGTGCAGATACTTAAGAGAAATAAATAATAGGAGAGGGTAGAGATGGCCGTGCGGTTCAGTAGACTGAGGATCACTGCAGGATGTAGGCTTTCCGGAAGAGGTGGGTCTTCAGGTTCCTTTTGAAGGTCATAATGAGTCAATGTTTTTATTTTCCTGTTAACATGGCAGAGTGATGGCTTGTTTTTTGCAGGACAAGTTGTACTTCTGAACGACACCACTAATTTTACCATATAGTATAATTCCAATTGAGGTAAAATTGCAAAAAAGTGCAATTCCACAATTTTCTTCGCCTTTCTTTCTACCATGTTCACTGTATGCTAAAACTGACCTGCCATTAGGATTCTCCAGGTCATTCTGAGTTTGAATATACCAAACATGTATAGGTTCTTTTTCATTTAAGAGTGAAAAAAAAATTGGAAAAAAAAAAACAAACAATAATGGAGCTGACTTTTTGCGTGCCGAGATGACGTTTTTTTATTGATACCATTTTGGCATAAATAAAAATTGCTATGTTGTGGCAAACAAAAAAACTTAATTCTGGTGTCTTGATTTTTTTCCCCATTATGCCGTTTACCAATTAGATTAATTCTTTTTATAATTTTAATAGATTGGGAGTTTCTGAATGCGGCAACACCAAATGTCTGTATATTTTATTGTTTTATTTTGAATGGGGCATAAGGGGACGATTTGAACTCTTATATTTTTTTTTATAACTTTAAAAACATTTTTTCTACTTTTTACTTGCTTCAATAGTCTCCTTAAGTGACTTGAAGCTGCGATCTTCTGATCACTAGTGCAAGACAAAAAGGCCTTCAAGCCCTGTTATTTGTAGCAAAAATGCTCATCCGTTATGAACACCAGCCACTGGGTGGTGCTCATAGCAGAGCGGCAATGACAACCACAGGGGTCTCTTGCAGGCACCACGCTCATGTGATGGGGCGCTGATGGGCGGTCTTAAGACTCACTTCCAGCACGGCCATGTTAAATGCCACTGTTGGTGATTAACTGTGGCATTTAATGTTAACAGCCACAAGTGGATCTTGATTCCACCTGCGGCTGTTAGGAGAAGATGACAGCTGATCAAATCAGCCATGTAACTAAAAACATAAGGGCTCAACGCCGGAACGCATATCAAAGAGAGGGAGGCGACCTATGACTTACCTATACATAATAGGTCGTAAGGGGGTTAAAGGTACTTCTATATACACAACTCAATCTAAAAAAAACCCAAAAACATGCACAATAGAGAATATATTAAAGAAGCACCCTACCATCAAAGTTTTTATTCACCTGACATATTGCAATCATCATACTATATAGCACTGTGCACTTACAAATGCTCATTTTGCCTTTCTACCCAGATAATTCTTCACTTTTCCATTAGGTCTCTGACATCATATGAATAAAAACTGACTAGCTGAATGTAGAAACAGGAAGTCAATTTTCCTTGCATGAGTCATAAGTCACTGCATAAGTCCCTGGCAGGGGTGTAGTTGTGTCAGGAGTTGACGAGGGGTATGATAAATGCAGGAAAAAGAGGCTGTTTCCAAATAGAGCAAAGAAAAGAGAAGGATTAGCTGGGTAGAAAGACAAAATTAGCAATTGTAAGTATATATTGCTATATAATATGATTACTACAATATATTAAGAGCATAAAAACATTAAAGGGAGTGCTTCTCCAAGAACAGAGCTGAATCAAAAGCTGCATCAGAAACTACTAACAGCCATGTATTTCTGAAGCACTGGCAGTCGTAATGGTTAGTGGCAAAATTGTGTTTTCTACATGAACAGTCCAATTCTTAATACATACCAAAGCAATTTGAACTTCTCCTCCTGTAGCGTAAACATCGCCATCATGGTTTCCATAAAGGAAAAACTTGACTATACTTCCATAAATTAGAGGTGAAGTTTTCATGGTTTTTACCTATAACCAAAAACAGGCGGTAGAATTACAAGGGAAAGATGGATGAACAAAAAAACAGGAACCCTGTTTTTTTTCCCTGTGTTCAGTGTTCACCATGTGGGATAAAGATATGCATTTATAGTTTTAATATTTTTACACAATAATCACTATATAAAAGAGTGGGGTATGAGAAGGTAACAGCAGAAACCCCCATAAATGACCCCATTTTCCAAACTACACCTCTCAATGAATTCATCTACGGGTGCACTGATCATATTGATACCACGGGTGTGTCACAGAACCTTACACCATTTGGAAGTGAAAAAAAAAAATAATTACATTTTTACCACAAAAATGTTTTTTTTTTTTAGCTCCACATTTTACATTGTCACTTGGGGAAATGGGTAAAAATGGTTCAAAAATTTGTCACACAACTTCTGCTAAACATGGCAATACCCCATATGTGGCTGTACTGTACTGTACAAGGCATGACTTGGAAAGTAAGGAGCACTAGTTGACTCTTGGAGAACAAAATATCGTAGAATAGTTTATGACTCCATTCACAGCGCCCTTTAGGGCAGAAGAGCAGAAACCCCCTCAAGTGACCCCACTTTGGGAACTACACCCCTCTGGGAATTTCTCTACAGGTGTAAGGACAATTTTGACTCCATGGGTGTTAGTCAAAAACAAGCAGAAGTGAATATTACGGAGCAAAAATTGCAAATCTGCTATTGTAGGGCTCATTGACTGTAGTGTCCAGTACATTGAAGTACGCATACATTGCCCAGCTTGTGCTTCTTCAGACATGCACCTGTAAATTAGGCGGGCCCTCATAGCTACAGAAATGGCTAACGTGGATTTAACTGCAGTTAAGGTACTCTGTGGGGTACAGAGCAACCCCCTGAGGGATCACTGAATTGAGGCAGCAGAGTTACTCTGTACCATGTCTGGCCTCAGTTCAGCAGTGTCCTTTTCAGAGGTGCACAAAACTGTGGTCGAACACGCTTTTATAAACGCTTAAAAAGACAGACACTGCCAAATCACAGGCCAGACGGCGTCCACGGGACCTTCCTCTGCCTCATTAAAGGGAATCTTCCGCCAGGGGTTGCTTCTGAATTACGTATTCCAGAGATTTACATGGAAATACCATGAGCGCAGGATAAATGTGCACTGGGTATAACGTGCTCTTTGGGAAACAGAATTATAAAATCAACAGCAGGTGAAAAAGTGACAACAATAAGTAAAAAATAGTCTTGGTCTTCTCCTCAGGGTCCCCATCTGTGTGTGACTTGAATTTCTAAATAAAAACATTTGTACAGGACACTCAAACATTGGCTGACAGTACACACACTCTACTGCAGTAATAAAACTCACCAGTTGTCCAGTCTTATAAGTCTTTCCATCCCACTCGATGGCTGTAAAAGTTGCCCAAGGAGCTTGCATACGTTTTGATGTAATATCCAGTCGGCTAGTTATACCATTGAAACCAGAAAACTTTATTTGCTTGTCATATGTTTCATGGCATGTTTTTAACCACAATGCAAATTCTCTGTCAATTTTTACTCTTTGGTCCTGCCAAAAGTTAAGAACAAAAATACTTAATATATAAATTACACATTTTTTTATTTTTTTTTTAACACAACTGAAATACTAATAGATGATAGACAGAAAACTGTTGATCAACCTGGCAAGGAAAAAAAAAAAAATCAGATAACAGTATGCTATTAAAGTTCCTGCATATGTGGCATATTTGTTTGTATTAACCCTTTGCAGCCAAAGCCTGTTTTTCCACTGATTCTGAGACTGTTTTTCGTGAGATATTGTACTTCATGTTTCTTCAATATAACGCATTTATGAAAAAAACTGAAATTTGGCAAAAAATGTAGAAATTTGTCAATTTTCAAACTTTTAATTTTTGTACCCTTAAATCAGAGAGTGGTGTCACACAAAATAGTTAATAAATAACATTTCCCACATGTCTACTTTACATCAGCACAATTTTGGAAACAACGTTTTCTTTTGTTAGGACATTATAAGGGTTAAAGTTGACCAGTGATTTCACATTTTTCCAACAAAATTTACAGAACCATTTTTTTAGGGACCACCTCACATTTGAAGAGAGTTTGGGGGTGTTAACATAACAGAAAATACCCAAAAGTGACAACATTCTAAAAACTGCACCCCTCAAGGTGCGTAAAACCACATTCCAGAAGTTTACTAACCCTTCAGATGCTTCATGAGAACTAAAGCAATGTGGAAGGAAAAAATGAACCTTTTACCTTTCTCACAAAAAAATTACTTTGCAACCATTTTTTTTTTATTTTCACAAGGGTATCAGGAGAAAATAGACAACAAAATTAGTTGTGCAATTTCTCCTGAGTAGGCCGATACCCCATATGTGGGTGAAAGCCAGTGTTTGGGCGCATGGCAGGGCTCAGAAGTGAGGAAGCATTGTATGACTTTTTGAATACAAAATTGGCTGGAATCAATGGTGGCGCCATGTCGCATTTGGAGACTCCCTGATGTATCTAAACAGTGGAACCCACCCCAATTGTAACTCCAACCCTAACCCCAACACACCCCTAACCACACCCCTAACCATAACCCCAACCCTAACCCTATCTTCAGCCAACCCTAACCCTAACATTAGCCCAACTCTAACGTTAGCCCAACCCTATTTTTAGCCCAACTCTAACCCTAATGGAAAAATGGAAATAAATATGTTTTTTTATTATTTTACCCTAAGGGGGTGTTAAAGGTTTTTTTTATTTACTATGGGTTTTTGTATTTTGATTCATTTGTACATTGATCAAAATGAACCAATAGGAAAAATTTCCTATTGTTGTCAGGTGCCGTCCGGCAGATCTCGGCAGGTGCACTGCGCATGGGTCCGCCATTTTCTTCCCAGAAGACGACACCGGCGGCCCGTGGGACTTCATGGGGGGATGATCGGACACCAGAGGTACCGGGGGGGGGGGGGCTTGGGGGACCCCATTTCTCTCTTTGTACGATCACATCAGAGGAGAGAGAAATTAACCCCTTCCCGACCTTTGACGCCACGTAGGCGTCATGAAAGTCGGTGCCAATCCGACCTGTGACGCCTATGTGGCATCATGGAAAGATCGCGTCCCTGCAGATCGGGTGAAAGGGTTAACTCCATTTTCACCCTATCTGCAGAGACAGGGGGAGTGGTACTTCAGCCCAGGGGGGGTGGCTTCACCCCCCCGTGGCTACGATCGCTCTGATTGGCTGTTGAAAGTGAAACAGCCAATCAGAGCGATTTGTAATATTTCACCTATGAAAATGGCGAAATATTACAATCCAGCCATGGCCGATGCTGCAATAGCATCTGCCATGGCTGGAGACCCCGATCTGCCCCCACCGCCACCGATCGCCCCCCCAGTCGTCCTTTCTGCCCCGATCTCCTGTCCGCTCCCCTCCTCCCTCCTGTCCGCTCCCCCGGTCCTCCGATCCCAAACACCCCCCCCGTGTTCCGATCCCACCCACCCATACTTACCTAGCTTCGATGTCCCTCCCGGTGTCCAGCCGTCTTCTCCATGGGCGCCGCCATCTTGAGGCGCAGTGCGCCCGCCAAATCTGCCAGCCGGCAGATTCATTACAAGTACATTTTGATCGCTGTGGTAGGTTCTATCGCAGCGATCAAAATAAAAAAATAATAAATAACCCCCCCCCCTTTATCACCCCCATAGGTAGGGACAATAATAAAATAAAGAAAATATTTTTTTTTCTTTTTCCACTAGGGTTAGGGTTAGAACTAGGATTAGAACTAGGGGTAGGGTTAGGGGTAGGGTTAGGGTTACGGGTAGGGTTAGGGTTATGGCATGTGCACACAGTGCGGATTTGGCTGCGGATCCGCAGCGGATCGGCCGCGGATCCGCAGCGGATCGGCCGCGGATCCGCAGCGCATCGGCAGCGGATCCGCAGCGGATCGGCAGCGGATCGGCCGCGGATCCGCAGCGGATCGGCCGCGGATCCGCAGCGGATCGGCCGCGGATCCGCAGCGGATCGGCCGCGGATCCGCAGCGGATCGGCCGCTGCGAATTCGAAGCAGTTTTCCATCAGGTTTACAGTACCATGTACACCTATGGAAAACCAAATCCGCTGTGCCCATGGTGCGTAAAATTCCGTGCAGAAACGCTGCGTTGTATTTTCCGCAGCATGTCAATTCTTTGTGCGGATTCCACAGCGTTTTACACCTGTTCCTCAATAGGAATCCGCAGGTGAAATCCGCACAAAAAAACACTGGAAATCTGCTGTAAATCCGCAGGTAAAACGCAGTGCCTTTTACCTGCAGATTTTTCAAAAATCGTGCGGAAAAATCTCACACGAATCCGCAACGTGGGCACATAGCCTTAGGGTTAGGGTTGGAATTAGGGCTAGGGTTTGAAATAGGGTTAAGATTAGGCTTGTGGTTAGGTTTACGGATAGGGTTAGGGGTGTGTTGGGGTTACAGTTGTGGTTAGGGTTGGGATTAGGGTTACGGTTGGGATTAGGGTTAGGATTAGGGTTGGAATTAGGGTTACGGGTGTGTTGCGGTTAGGGTTGTGGTTAGGGGTGTGTTGGGGTTAGGGTTGTGATTAGGGTTATGGCTACAGTTGGGATTAGGATTAGGGGTGTGTTGGGGTTAGTGTTGAAGTTAGAATTGAGGGGTTTCCACTGTTTAGGCACATCAGGGGTCTCCAAACGCAACATGGCGCCACCATTGATTCCAGCCAATCTTGCGTTCAAAAAGTCAAATGGTGCTCCCTCCCTTCCAAGCCCCGACGTGCGCCCAAACAGTGGTTTACCCCCACATTTGGGGTACCAGCGTACTCAGGACAAACTGGGCAACAACTGTTGGGGTCCAATTTCTCCTGTTACTCTTGCAAAAATAAAAAATTCTGGGCTAAAAAAATATTTTTGAGGAAAGGAAACACTTATTATTTTCACGGCTCTGCGTTATAAACTTCTGTGAAGCACTTGGGGGTTCAAAGTGCTCACCACACATCTAGATAAGTTCCCTTGGGGGTCTAGTTTCCAAAATGGAGTCACTTGTGGGGAGTTCCTACTGTTTAGGCACATCAGGGGCTCTGCAAACGCAACCTGATGCCCGCAGAGCATTCCATCAAAGTCTGCATTTCAAAACGTCACTACTTCCCTTCCGAACCCCGACGTGTGCCAAAACAGTGGTTTACCCCCACATATGGGGTATCAGCGTACTCAGGAGAAACTGGACAACAACTTTTGGGGTCCAATTTCTCCTGTTACTCTTGCAAAAATAAAAAATTCTGGGCTAAAAAAATATTTTTGAGGAAAGGAAACACATTTATTATTTTCACGGCTCTGCGTTATAAACTTCTGTGAAGCACTTGGGGGTTCAAAGTGCTCACCACACATCTAGATTAGTTCCTTGGGAGGTCTAGTTTCCAAAATGGGGTCACTTGTGTGGGAGCTCCAATGTTTAGGCACACAGAGGCTCTCCAAACGCGACATGGTGTCCGCTAATGATTGGAGCTAATTTTCCATTCAAAAAGCCAAATGGCGTGCCTTCCCTTCCGAGCCCTGCCGTGCGCCCAAACAGTGGTTTACCCCCACATATGGGGTATCATCGTACTCAGGACAAACTGGACAACAACATTTGGGGTCCAATTTCTCCTATTACCGGGTACTTGGGAAAATAAAAAATTGTGGGCTAAAAATCATTTTTGAGGAAAGAAAAATTATTTTTTATTTTCACGGCTCTGCGTTATAAACTTCTGTGAAGCACCTGGGGGTTATAAGTGCTCACTATGCATCTAGATAAGTTCCTTGGGGGGTCTAGTTTCCAAAATGGGGTCACTTGTGGAGGAGATCCAATGTTTAGGCACACGGGGGCTCTCCAAACGCGACATGGTGTCCGCTAAAGATTGGAGCCAATTTTTCATTCAAAAAGTCAAATGGCGCTCCTTCCCTTCCGAGCCCTGCCGTGCACCCAAACAGTGGTTTACCCCCACATATGAGGTATCAGCGTACTCAGGACAAATTGGACAACAACGTCCGTGGTCCAGTTTCTCCTTTTACCCTTGGGAAAATAAAAAAATTGTTGCTAAAAGATCATTTTTGTGACTAAAAAGTTAAATGTTCATTTTTTACTTCCATGTTGCTTCTGCTGCTGTGAAACACCTGAAGGGTTAATAAACTTCTTGAATGTGGTTTTGAGCACCTTGAGGGGTGCAGTTTTTAGAATGGTGTCACTTTTGGGTATTTTCAGCCATATAGAACCCTCAAAATGACTTCAAATGTGAGGTGGTCCCTAAAAAAAATGGTTTTGTAAATTTTGTTGTAAAAATGAGAAATCACTGGTCAAATTTTAACCCTTATAACTTCCTAGCAAAAAAAAAAAATGTTTCCAAAATTGTGCTGATGTAAAGTAGACATGTGGGAAACGTTTATTAAATATAATCCTCTAAGGGATATACCAAAACGAGGATAAGAAGTGATTAACCAATATGTTTAGATTAAAATTACTATTTATTAATACAATTATTAAAAATAAGACAAGGGTACAAAATGTAAAAAAGACAAAATCTTATCTTATTCCATGAAATTTTTAGATTCAATATGTTATAATTGCTTTTTGCACCTAAGGGGAATAGTTTCTCATGCAATTTCTTTATGTAGTATTATATCAAGTATTTAATTATTGTATTGGCTGGCTTCCCTCTCCCCTTACTATTTGGAGGTCCCATTTTTGTCTTTTTTACATTTTGTACCCTTGTCTTATTTTTAATAATTGTATTAATAAATAGTAATTTTAATCTAAATATATTGGTTAATCACTTCTTATCCTCGTTTTGGTATATCCCTTAGAGGATTATGTTTAATAAATGTCTTTTGAAGTGACTCTTGGGCCATTAATCTAATTAGGACTATGATAATGAATGTGGGAAATGTTATTTATTAACTATTTTGTGTCACATAACTCTCTGGTTTAACAGAATAAAAATTCAAAATGTGAAAATTGCGAAATTTTCAAAATTTTCGCCAAATTTCCGTTTTTTTCACAAATAAACTCAGAAATTATCGACCTAAATTTACCACTAACATGAAGCCCAATATGTCACGAAAAAACAATCTCAGAATCGCTAGGATCCGTTGAAGCGTTCCTGAGTTATTACCTCATAAAGGGACACTGGTCAGAATTGCAAAAAACGGCAAGGTCATTAAGGCCAAAATAGGCTGGGTCATGAAGGGGTTAAATGGGAAATTGGACTTTTCTTTTTGCGGTTGCCGTTATAACGTTAACGGCGATCTGGGGTCGGTAAAAATCGACCCGAATCATGTTTTCTGGGGTCTCAACTAGGTGCGTATGAAAGCGGAGAACTTCGACTTGTTGGTAGAACGGATTGGACACCTCATCGCAAGAAATTTTGAATGATTATCTCTTTAATCCAGATAGTCATACCATATAAAAACCATTAATAAATAACATTTCCCACATGTCAGTTTTAAATTGGCACCATTTGTAAAATGTTATTTTATTTTGTTAGCCTTTTAGGAGGTTTAAAAATGTAGCAGCAATTTTTCATTTTTTTCAAGGAAATTTACAAAACTTATTTTTTTTAGGCACCTATCCAGGTTTGAAGTGACTTTGGGTGTCCTATATATTGGAAAACCTCCAAAAGTGATAACATTTTATTGTTCAAAATATTTTTATTCAATAAGCAGGAGAAATGTACAAACATTGTAACGGTAACCATTGATAATAATGTTAACATTCTACTTCTCCCCATCAGTAGCTCCACTACCTCAGTGGTGATACCACAGCAGTTATACATCAATTTATATACAATGTGAGAAGGGCCAAAGCAGGTCACCCTTACATAAAAGAGCAAACAAAAATAACAAAATACCTTAAGAGAAAGAGAAAGAAAGATAGAAAAAAGAAAGAAAGAACAGAGATCGGTGCAAGTACAACGATAGGACTCCAACAGCTCACTACTTAGTAAGTTCCCATTATGAGGGGCGAGGCAGTACACCCTGTGTCACCCACGTCTGAAGACGTTGTGCTTCTTTAAATTGTATCCACGGATATCACTTCGCATACCAGTTGACACCCGACCTGTCATCAAAAGCCCTCATCTCCTCCATCCTACACAGCACATCCAATGCCTCCACCCATTCTATCCTCCTCGGCGCCACGGGAGACCTCCACAATCTGGGTATGATTTGGCGCATTGCATTCATGAAATACGGCAGTATACTCTTCTTATTTTTGGACACAGAGCCTGGGAAAATTGACAATAAAGCTATCTCCGGTGTCGCCTCTACTTGTTTGTTTGTAATATGATTATATAAGGCAAATATGTCGTTCCAGAGGGATCTGACACCACTGCAACTCCACCATATATGTAACATGGATCCCACCGCCCCATTACACCTCCAACAGGCGTCTGATATCGTCGGATCAATTTTATGTAACCTAGCAGGTGTTCTATACCACTGTGTTATAATTTTATAATTCAGCTCCTGGATTCTACAAGACACCGACAGCCGATGCGCGCATGTGAAGGCCCTCACCCACAACTCAGGCGCAATCTTTGTGCAATTCTCTTTGCCATTGTACTGTACACCTGAGAGGTCCATCTCCCATCCCCCCAGACACTATCAAACCGTATATCAAGGAAATAGAATGTGTCGGACCCTGAGACATAAAACACAACAGCTCAAAAGGAGTGGACATGCGGTACGAGCCCTCCAACCCCAGAGAGCCAAAAGTGATAACATTTTAAAACAGCACTCCTGGACATATTGAAAACTGCGGTCAGGTAGTTTATTTACCCTTAAGGTGGTTTTCAGGAATTAATGTAAAGTGGCATAACCGGAATGAAAAAGTGCCTCCAACTTCTGAACAGGCTGTTATAGACGGAAGACTCTAAGGCCGCTTTTTGGCCATGAATTGCCATGGCAAACATCAAGACCACACAATTATGATCTCGGGGCGCCGATGGAATTAAAAGAGGGAGCCCCCACACTCCCTTAACCATTTAACTATTTATATGATGTAGTCATTGACAGCAGCATCTAAGGGGTTAAACAGATAGGCATGGTGCAAATGCTGATTGTGGCTAATGCAAAAAGTTGTCAGCTATAGTGTACAGCTGACAGCTGCTGCATTGCCACTTGTATGGGGATGCCAGTCGCTTATACTTTAGGACAGTAAAAAGACGTATTGGCGGTCATTAAGGGATTTAAAAAAAAAAAAAAAAACTATGTAGGAGTCACATACCTGTCCATTTGTTACTCTTGTAAAAATGGTGTTTTTGTCTTGGAGCTTTAACCCCAGATCTAAGAAAGTTAATTTATTTGTGCTCACTTCAAACTTGTCATTTGTAAATAAAGCTCCAGAGATCCGGTTGTAACACTCAGGAGGCACAATACCTCTCTTTTTTGGCACAGCACACCAGTCGAATCTAAAATAAAATAATGCAAAGTTCAAACTAAAACACACGTCAAATATCAGAAAACGTAAAAGGTTTCCCTTCTTTAGGGTATGCCATTAATGTTAGCCTTCACTCCACAACATTTGGATAGTAATAATTCTGTAGACAACTAGCGATTGAAACAAAATTTGGAGGTATATGAACTAACAATATGAAAACACCATTGACATCCTTTGTTTGTACGGAGGCAATGGTGTATTTACATTGCGCTACATTAGCAGTGTACATTAAAGGTGTACATTAGGAGGAATATCAGATAAATATCACTTTAAAAGTAAGCAGTATACATTTGTATGGATGTGATATGAAGTTTTGATACACTTTCAAATACTAGCTTCTGAAATTTGCAATGAATACTTAACTTGGCATTATGGCTACGTGGGTGACATCTGCTCCATGTGTGTGATCTCAGGCCCCCCACGTTTACCCTTTTGGGCATTTGGAAAAGAATAAGGGAGGACAAAGTTTAGGATCACAGTGAACAGACACTGTGTTGGTGACTACACAGCGATAACAAGATTTGAACAGTATCACAGAGGACGGCTGTCAGGGCTGATTCTGTGAATTGGTGCTGCTCGCTGCATTAAAATATGTGGAGTGCATCATGCATTAGATTTGCAGACTATCATTCGGTGGGATTATCCACTTAGGGTTTATTATGAGGTACTGTATATATTGTGATAAAGAAATATTGCTGTTTGCTATAATGTGTATTGACCAGAGCATACTGAGATATCCATAGTAGCATATTATTATTATTGGGTAATAGCTTGGTGGGGAGCAATTTAGATATGTAATACTGGTTTTTTTTTTTTTTTAGAAGATCATAAAATAATTACCGTATATTGGAATGTCAATTGTTGGCTCTGGATTACTCACTATGCTCAGGTCATTAGTTGGGTTTAATTGTTAGATTGTTTAATCATGTATGTTCATAATATGGGGATATTCTGTATATATAGGGTTAATCTTAGTGATTAATTGCAATGCTATCATAAAAAAGCTATTTTTCATGTCATACGATTCTACAATGTGTTGACTGCAAGTGATATTCCTTTATGTTCTATCTGATATGCATGCAATTCTGTCCCCTCTATGGGGCATTGTAGATGTATATTGTTATTTTTTATGCTATAGGATTCCATAATATGTCGATTTCAAATGATACTTTATTAGATCTTACCTAATATATATGTAAATTTTGCCCCTTTGTGCAGAGTAAGCTCCATGATAATATTCTGTGTGAGGACGTTTTGGTTGCGCCATAATGTGTATTTAGTTCTTCCTTTGTACGCCGGGACATGCGCAGTGATTATTTGCCCAGAGCGCCCCTGGGTCCAATCAGATGGAGAGTCTGGAGCAAGTGCATTTGAGATGAAGGATTTTGGTATGTGATCAACTAAACTGGGGACACCGGAGCATGTGCATTATGCGCAATACACAATTCATTCTGATTGGTCCTGGAAGGATGGAGGTTTGGCTACATGATGACGTGGAGTAAGCTGTACCATGACAACAGAAATGCCCTATCTGGATTGGTGGAGCGTTTGTATACATGGGAGACAAACGGCGGATATTTTGGACATTTATATCTTTTTATATTGTGCGGTCAGAATAGATATTTATAGTATTAAGGTAGTCTGCTGACCTGTGGCCAAATGGTTTGTTTGTAGTTTTGTTATATTAAGTTCTAGATTCTAAATTGTTTGTATATGTTCATGTATGGTTTTGATTGGTGTTGGATAATTAGGGGGTGGTATATGCACTATTTAAGTGGGGTTAAGCCATTTTTTGTACTGTGCTTGATAAAGATCATTGAATCGAAACGTTGCCACAGAAGGCAGAATAAAAGTGATTTCTATTTTCACCAACTTGTGAGGCGCTGTCTCTTTGACTTAAAGGCAGTAGATATCAGAAAGTCCATAAGAGTAAATTATTAAAAGATCTGTGACACTGCATTTGCTACTAAACTGTCAATAATCCCATCAGTGAATGACTATCAATTTCTAGTGCTATGTATTTTAAAGAGTGTGATAGTGTGATGTTTCCCATTTGATTTTTTCTGTTTACAATTATAAAATTTAAATTTATGTTTTACTTTTAGGGTCTTTATTAAAGGGAACCAATCATCAGTATTTGCTAAGTGAACTACAGGCACTGACAGGTTGGCGTCATTACACAACGATACCTGGGTTGATGAAATCTGTCTTGTGGTTGTTGTTTAATCTGTATTTTCAGTTTTCAGTTAATGAGATTCTCATGCTTCGGGGTGGCCTGAGGGTGGGTCTTTTTTGGCGCTTTGTTCTCATATTGATCCTTATGGACTTAAATGACCGGTAACAATCTTCAGTGACCTTCCTCCAATTTTAAATACTGCGCTGACATTGCAAATCTGACAAGAACCTCAAAACAAATTACCCCAATTGCCATCGCACCAGGGCAATCGTAAATAGCTGAGGCTAAGCACCATAATTGGTCTTTTAACAGGGGTGTGTAGACAATTATATCCCCTGAAATCAAATATTACTTCAAATAAAAGGTAAAACACAGTTAATAATGTGTTGTATTGCTATTATTGTAGACAAGCAAAACTAATCAGTGATACAAATTTTCTGCATTGTACTGTTTTATTATCACAAATTTATCACAAGCCTTACTCTTGGATTGTAGTATAAGGAATCAGTCTTCCATTCCAGAAACATTCAAAGATTGGTCTCTTCCCCCTAGCTTCTTTTTGCACAATGAAGCAATCATCATCAACGTCATCAATGTCTTCATTATCTCCTAAAATATTTCAACATACAGATAACATTCAGGAACTGTTCATGCATACTTAGTTTTCAACATTAAACATGTATACATTAAAAAAACAAAAATACCTTAATCAGTTCATGACCAGGCTCATTTTCATAATTGTTTCTATAATATGGTTTTAACATTTTTATATTCATATTGCTTTCTTTTGTGATGATATAGGTAGAAAATGTGTCAATTTTTTCACATTTTTTTTCTTTTTTTAAATACTACATAAAGGGCTACTAAAATACATACCAAATGTTCCCCTTTCTGTTATTATTTCCATACAGGAGATTATATATATATATATATATATATATATATATATATATATATATATATATATATATATATATATATATATATATATATATATATAGTTTATTTTTTATTTTTCACATCAGCGTCAGGGGTAGAAATAACAGTGGAGACTGGCAGTGGCTTTCTCCTTTTTAATTTTGTTTAATTTAAAGGGAATCTGTCACCTCATTTTGCCGCTATAAACTGCGGCCACCGCCATCAGGGGCTTATCTACAGCATTCTGTAATGCTATAGATAAGCCCCCCCCCCCCGATGTAACCTGAAAGATAAGAAAAACAAGTTAGATTATACTCACCCAGGGGAGGTCTAGGTTCGGGTCCGGCGCCTCCCATCTTCATGCGATGATGTTTTCTTCCTTGCTTCTGTTTTATTTCCGCTGCTGAGGGCAGAGCAAAGTACTGCAGTGCGCAGGTGCTGGGCCTCTCTGACCTTTCCCGGCACCTGCACACTGCAGTACTTTGCTCTGCCCTCAACAGGTCAGAGAATAACGCTTGCGCAGGAACCGAGACAGAAGGAAGAGGATGTCATCTCATGAAGATGGGAGGTGCCGGACCCAGACCTGCGACGCCCATGGGACCCGGACAGCCCCCCCCCCCCCCTTTCCCGGGTGAGTATAATCTAACTTGCTTTTTAGATCTTTCAGGCCATGTGCACACGTTCAGGATTTTTAGCGTTTTTTTTGCGTTTTTTCGCTATAAAAACGTGATAAAAACGCGAAAAAAACGCTAACATATGCCTCCTATTATTTACAAGGTATTCCGCATTTTTTGTGCAAATGTTGCGATTTTTTCCGCGAAAAAATCGCATAGCGGAAAAAAAAGCAACATGTTCATTAAAAATGCGGAATTGCAGGGATTCCGCACACCTAGGAGTCCATTGATCTGCTTACTTCCCGCACGGGGCTGTGCACACCATGCGGGAAGTAAGCAGATTATGTGCGGTTGGTACCCAGGGTGGAGGAGAGGAGACTCCTCCACGCACTGGGCACCATATAACTGGTCAAAAAATAAGAAATAAAATAAAAAATAGTCCTATACTCACCCTCGATGTCCCGCGCAGTGTTCCCGCCTCACCGCTGCACGCTGCCGTTCGGTTCCTGTAGCTGGTGTGCGGCGAAGGACCTTGCCGATGACGTCACTGTCCTGTGATTGGTCGTGAGCGGTCATGTGACCGCTCACGTGACCGTGACGTCACGGAAGGCCCTGTGCGCACAGACCAGCTATAGGAAGACGAACGGACGCCGCTTATGAGATGTCTGGGTGAGTATAAGCATTTTTTTATTTTTTTTATTATTTTTAAACATTCTATCTTTTACTATAGATGCTGCATAAGCTGCATCTATAGTAAAAAGTTGGTCACACTTGTCAAACACTATGTTTGACAAGTGTGACCAACTTGTCAGTCAGTTTTCCAAGCGATGCTACAGATCGCTTGGAAAACTTTAGCATTCTGCAAGCTAATTACGCTTGCAGAATGCTAAAAAAACGCAAAAAAACGGAAAAAAAACGCAAAAAAAAAAATGCGGATTTCTTGCAGAAAATTTCCGGTTTTCTTCAGGAAATTTCTGCAAGAAATCCTGAACGTGTGCACATACCCTCAGGTTACATTGGGGCTTATCTACAGCATTACAGAATGCTGTAGATAAGCCCCTAATGGTGGTGGCGGCAGATTATAGCAGCAAAATGAGGCGATAGATTCAATCTTTTTTCTGCCTCTTCTTACATATACTTACACACCGTGCCCCCATATATTAAATTGGGCAATTATATTTTCAAATACATTGTATTGCTTATTTCCCATTTAGACAGCATATTAGCCCCATTAAGGCTGTTGGCACACATTGCAGAGTTGGAGTGTTTTTTCCTTGCAGATTTTCTAGATAAACCTGAAGCAATCCTGATGACAGCAAAGTGAATGAGAAATCAGAAGTGTCATGCACACTTCAAAAGTATTCAACTTGCAGATTTGGTGCAGAAAATAATCTGCTGCATGTCAATTCCCCTTGTTTTTTGCCCTGCGTTTTTCACCATTGATTTAACTCAAATCAGTCAAAAACGCATAAAAAACGCACGTTTTTGCAGCAGCGTTTTTCATGCCAAAAAATGCAGAAACACCAAGGTTATTTACGGGTAGCCGGTTTTTCCGGAACCCAGGACGGCACACCTGAGAGAGGGGATCCGCCCAGCCAGTACAGTAAACCCTACTGAAAATAAAAGGGCGGTACCTCTCCGTCGCTTCAGTTGGTTTTCAGAGCATGAGAGGCCCCCCTGGTTAGTACACATGGCAATCCAACACCACATTATATTAACTAAATACACCCAAAACAATAGTGCACACCGAAAAGGTGAAAAAAGGGGGGGAATATACAGGTGCCGTCATGGGTTCCGGAAAAAACGGCTACCCGTAAGTAACCTTGGTGTTTTCCCTTCCCCCATGACGGCACACCTGAGAGACTTTTGTAGAAAGAAAACCCTTAGGGAGGGACCACCGCTTGGAGTACCCTTCTACCAAAGGTTAGGTCAGCAGAGGAGGAAAGGTCTAGCCGGTAGTGTTTGAAAAAAGTTGAGGGTGAGGACCAGGTAGCGGCCTTGCAAATTTGGTCAATCGATACCTCAGCTTTCTCTGCCCAGGAAGTAGCCACAGCTCTGGTGGAGTGAGCCTTGATGCCGTCAGGAACCGGAGTGCCACTTGCAGAATAGGACAGACTAATGGCCTCCCTGTCATCTAGTAATGGTACTTTTAGCTACCCCACATCCCTTTTTACTACCTTGAAAGGCTACAAATAGGGTTTGATCTTTCCTCCACTGACTAGTCATGGTTATATATTGTAACATGGATCTCCTCACATCTAGCATATGGAACTTTTGTTCCCCCGGATTTTTAGGATTATTACAAAATGATGGTAACATAATCTCCTGACTCCTATGAAATTTTTGGACTACCTTGGGGAGATACGCTGGATCTGGTCTCAAGATTATCCTGTCATCAAAAACCTGAGTGTAAGGAGGGCATATTGATAGAGCTTGTAAATCACCTACCGTATTTTCCGGCGTACAAGACGACTTTTTAACCCCTGAAAATCTTCTTAAAAGTCGGGGGTCGTCTTGTACGCCGGGAATCGCCTTGTACGCCGGGTGTATATGGTGGGTGGGGGGGGGAGTGATCCTGATGACGACGAGGGGGCGTCTCACAGAAAAGTGAGTATCCCCCATTACCTTATCATAGCGCTGCAGCGTGGGGTCTCTGTGCTGGGAGCGGCGGCGGCTGCTGTGCTGTGGCGGCTCCTCTTCTGCAGTGTGGGGCCTGTGGGGCGGTGGCGGCGGCGGCGTATCTTCATGCAGTCGGGGCTCCTCCGGCATCTCAGCCTGGAAGCCCCGCCGGCAACTCCATCGGTACAATGCGCTGGCCTCCGGGAAAATGGCCGCTGCTTAGATTCAGATCTCGTTGAGATCTGAATCTGAGCATGCGCAGCCCCCAGCGGCCGGGCCACCGCATCGCACCTATTGAGCTGCCTCCGGGAAAATGGCCACTGCTCAGATTCAGATCTCGTCTCCCGAGATCTCGGGACGAGATCTGAATCTGAGCAGCGGCCATTTTCCCGGAGGCCACCTGACCGCATTGTACCCATGGAGTTGCCGGCGGGGCTTCCAGTCTTTGAGATGCCGGAGGAGCCCCGACTGTATGAAGATACGCCGCCGCCACCGCCCCACAGCACCAGAGGCCCCACACTGCAGAAGAGGAGCCGCCACAGCACAGCACAGCACAGCAGCCGCCGCTCCCAGCACAGAGACCCCACGCTGCAGCGCTATGATAAGGTAATGGGGGATACTCACTTTCCTGTGAGACGCCCCCTCGTCCTCATCAGGATCACTCCCCCCCCCCCAAAAGGCACATATTCACCGGCCCTATAAGACGACATAGGGTGTATAAGAAGACCCCCGACTTTTAAGAAGATTTTATTTTTTAACTGGTAAAGTTGGGGGGTCGTCTTATACGCCCAGTCGTCTTATACGCCGGAAAATACGGTACTCTACGGGCCGATGTTAGGGCTACTAGTAGGACTGTTTTCAGGGTGAGTAATTTAGGTGATAATTCCTGCAAAGGCTCAAAAGGATCTTTGGTTAAAGCTTCCAAGACTAGATTTAGATCCCAAGGAGGGATTTTGGGAATAATAACTGGTCTAGACCTGCCACAGGATTTTATAAATCGTGAAACCCATCTATTAGATGCTAGGTTGCAATTATATAGGGCCCCTAAGGCTGAAACTTGAACCTTAAGGGTGCTAGTTGCTAACCCTCGCTGCAACCCTGCTTGTAGAAATTCTAGGATGGGACCCACTGGAGCTACATCCCCTAACGGCTCACCTAAGAAATCTAAAAATTTCTTCCAGGTCCTACCGTAGATTTTAGACGTTATAGGCTTTCTGCTTTTCAATAGGGTGGAGACTAACCCTGGTGAGAATCCTTGGCGGCTTAGTAGCGCCCTCTCAAAAGCCAGGCTGCCAGATGGAAGCCCTTCACCTGAGAGTGGGTCACTGGTCCCTGGGTTAACAAGTCCGGCACATCTGGCAGAATCCATGGGTCTGTTAACGACATCTGCCTTAGAAGGGAGAACCATGGTCTTCTTGGCCAGAATGGAGCCATGAGTATTATTTTTGCTCGGTCTTCTCTGATTTTCCGGACTACTGTTGGAATCATCACTATCGGGGGAAATGCGTAAGCCAGAGAGAATTTCCACGGTATTAGTAGGGCATCTACTGCAAAAGGATGTTCGTTTGGGTTCAGTGATCAAAATTTTTTCACTTTTTTGTTGCGTGAGGTGGCAAACAAGTCTATCTCTGGTGTACCCCAGGCCTGTATTATTTGTTGGAATATCTCGGGATTCAGGGACCATTCCCCTTGTCTCAGAATTCTGCGACTCAGAAAGTCTGCCAGTAAGTTTTCTACCCCTCTTATGTGTAGAGCTGTTAGGGAAGATAGGTGTTGTTCTGCCCAATGAAATAGTGAGTTTGACACCTCCATGAGGTTCCAAGACCTCGTCCCCCCCGGTGATTGATATAGGCCACTACTGCTCGATTGTCCGTCATGACTCGAGCATGGCGGCCCTGGAGCCGGGGAAGAAAATATTTCAAGGACTTTACTACTGCCAATAGTTCTTTTACGTTTGAGGCATAGCTCTTTTCTTGGGGGGACCAAGTTCCTTGAATTGAATGGGATCTTAAGTGAGCTCCCCAACCTATGTTGCTTGCGTTGGTCGTGATTACGTCCTCGACCGGTTTCTGCCATTGGACTCCCTTAGTGAGATGTTCCTCTATGGTCCACCATTCTAAGGAATTTCTTACATCCTGAGGAAGACATAGACTTCCTTCCAAATGCCCTCAACAGTCTTTGGGCTGACAGAACTTCCCACTGCAGTTGTCTCAGGTGGAATTGTGCCCAACCTACCGCTGGAATGCAGGACGTTAACGAGCCCAGTAGGGACATCGCTTTCCTTAGGGTCATCGCTGGTTGATGTATCGCTGCAGTGGTCAAATTGATTATTTTGGTTACTTTGTTCTCCGGGAGGAGGCAGAGTTGACGTTCTGAATCTAGTATCAGGCCCAGGAAGGATTGTACCTTTACAGGAACTAACTTCGACTTGGGGACATTTATTAACCAACCGAGTTCTGTTAGAGTTGATATTACTGCCGTTATCTGATGGGAGCAATCGGCCTCTGTCTTCCCTATCACAAGAAAATCGTCCAAGTATGGGACAATTACAATATTCCGGGAACGGAGATATGACATTACCTCTGCCATCACCTTGGTGAAGACTCTGGGAGCAGTAGATAGGCCGAATGGAAGGGCTGTGTATTGGTAATGTTTCACTTGGTTCTGTATGTAGAGTGCCACTCTCAAGTGTCTCCAGTATTTGTGATGTATTGGAATATGGTAATATGCGTCCTTTAAGTCTATTACTGCCATGAAGCAGTGAGGAAACAGAAGTTTTGTGGTTGTGTTGATGGACTCCATCTTGAAGGAGTGATTGTCTATTGAAAGGTTGAGCTTTCTTAGGTTGATTATGGTCCTCCAAGAGCCATCGGGTTTTTGTATTAAGAAGAGGGGGGACTTCTTGCAAGACATTCTTTTGAATCAGTCCGAGGACTTCCGTTTCTAGGGCTAATTGTTCCTGCCAGGCTATCCTCCGGGGAGTTATTACGAAATTGTGCCTGGGTGGATGGATAAATTTTATTTTTAGGCCTTCTTTTATGATATTTAAAACCCAGATGCTCGGGGAGATGTTTATCCAGGCTGGATAGAAGAGGGAGAGTCTTCCTCCAACCTCTGATGTAATGTCATTGGGGGGACTTTTTGGCAGATGTAGAGGGCCCTTTGAACATATAGCCTGACTTCCTTTTATCTTTGAAGTCCCAATTTCTCCTATCTCCTGGAGGTCGGCCTCTGTTAAATCTCCTCCGAAAAAAGGTTTTTTTCGGATCTTTCGGGAAGGTTGGAAAGGCTTTCTTTTTATCTCCTGCCTGTTCCAAAATCTCCTCTAACTTTTTCCCAAAGAGGAGTTGACCGTCACATGGGATGGAACATAGTCTATGTTTGGATGGCAGATCTCCTGGACAACCTTTAAGCCATAGGGCTCTTCTGGCCGCATTGGACAGGCCCGCTGCTCTAGCTGTTAATCTCGCGGAGTCCACAGAGGAATCCGCCAGAAATGCTGCTGCCCCTTGAACTACGGATATATTTGCCAGAATGTCATTCCTAGGGACTTTATCCCTTAGCTGGTCTTCTATCTGCTGTAACCAGACCATAAGAGCGCGAGCTGTACATGTCCCAGCTATAGCCGGTTTCAAGCCCCCTGCCGCTGCTTCCCAGATGTGCCTCAAAAACCCATCTGCTTTTTTGTCCAGTGGATCTTTTAGGACCCCTGAATCTTCTAAAGGAAGGGATGATTTTTTCAAGGATTTGGCTACCGCACCATCAATCTTAGGGATTTTCTCCCAGGATTCGGAGTCTTTTCCTTCAAAAGGATATCTCCTTTTAGATGAAGAAGGTAAGGTGCCGATTTTTTCGGGTTTTTTCCATTCCTTTTCGATCAATGCTTTAATTTTTGCATTGACCGGAAATGTTCGTTTTCTTTTTTCCTCTAAACCGCCAAACATGACATCCTCAAGTGACCTAGGTGTCTTTTCCTCTTTAAGTCCCATTGCAGTTCTGACTGCTTTGACTAATTTTTCTACATCCTCAGTTGGGAAACACGGGCGACCCCCTGTATCACTATCTGAGGAGGAATCTGAGGACTGGATAGAGGCGGAGGAGGTAGAGGGAGAACGGGATGATTTTTGACTCTCCTGTTTCTGAGAGGCCTCCGAATCCGTAGACACTTTACGGCTCTTCCTCCCTGATTTTTTAAGGGCCAGTTTTAGGGAGTTTTTAATTTCTGCCTGAATTATGGCCTTGAGGCTAGTGGCGAAATTAGGAGTCTCATCTTGTATGGTTTTTTGAATGCAGTCAGAGCAGAGGTCCTTCTGCCACTGAACTGCAAGCGGGGCTTTACAAAGGGCACATTCGCGGTTCTTTGTTTTGCCGCTAGATTTCCTCGGGCCCTAGTGATCAAACAGAAGAAAAAAATGGACCCTGTTACCATAAGGGTGACATTCACGAAGATCACTCACCACCGCCGTCAGTCAAGGGTACCGGTTTTGGAGGCTGGACAGATGCACGTGCAGTGTCCCTTCTGGACGCTGAAGAGTCTTGCCGGACAGGACGGCCGCTGCTCCTACCACTTGAGCGACTGCTCCGGTGCTGGTGGCTTGGCAAGGCATCTGGCGAGAGCTCCTGACGCTGCTGCTGTGATGGCGGCGGCTGCTGCTGTTGCTCTGATTGTCCCACTTCCATGCTGAAGTTTTTGGACATGAGCGTGTCTTCTGTGGTCAGACACCCATTTAAGGGGGACCACTGCACTCCCCGCCTCCTCCGGTGCCCAATGGTGGCCCCTCCCCTCCTCTGCCGCGCCGCCGGAGACCTTTTTCCACCTGCCGGCGTTTCTTCATGGGCGCCGCCATCTTGGATCCGGCGCCTGCCCCCGACGTCACGCGGGCACGCCCATTCCCAGCGTGCCTTGCGCGTGATGTCAGACGGGCGACCCGGAAGCGGCCGCCGCACCTGGATGCCGGCAGAGGGAGGGGGGCGGCGTGGCAGCCACGGAAGGAGCTGGGTCCGACCGTGCTGCACCAACGCCCGCTCGGGCGCAGAGACCCTGGGGGACCTGCGGACGGCGCTTCCAGGTTTCCGAACACCGACGCACAGGCGCTGCCTGCTCTTCCACGCCGGGACGGGACCTGGGTGAGTGGAATCACCGCCGTGTTCAGCACGAGGGTCCCTGTCAGGACAGGAAACCCAACTGAAGCGACGGAGAGGTACCGCCCTTTTATTTTCAGTAGGGTTTCTTGTCCTGGCTGGGCGGATCCCCTCTCTCAGGTGTGCCGTCATGGAGGAAGGGAAAATTTTGCTCAACATGTGCACATAACCTTACAGGGCAAATTCAGTCTTTATGTGTACTGTTAAGCTGATCTTTTAAGACCCAGCAGCTCCTGCTCACTCCAGACACGCAGCGATCACAAATCGTTTGAAGATGAGAAGAAAGCAGTGCTAAAGGTTCCTAAACTGTATAAACAGCGCTTGTTTGGCACCGTATATACAGTGATCAGCAAGTCGGGAAAGGTAATAAACCATCTTGCCTTCACTATGGGTGACCATAAGGCTCTCGCAGCCGCTGGCTCAGCAATGACATTCTAAAACATCCTTGCAAAGTAACATGTGGACTGTCCTGTCATTTGAAGAAAAAGGAATTTATTGGTAATGCATCCTTCATGAAAACACCAAAAGGATTCTTTCTTTTCCTACAGGGACAGGAAAAAAAAAAAAAAAGAGGGGAAAGCAGTTATAATCCCTTCCCCACTAATCTTTCTTAATTGGTACCATAGACCTGGACATCCAAATGAATGTCAGAAAAAACTTTTCTCAGATTTTGTGTTATACTATAAGAACAAATGAATGATCCACAATCAATATGTGCTCACTTAACAATTTAACCCTATCAGTATCATCCTAACTATCACAATAGATAATGACACAGAAAAAGCACACCAAACTTCGTTTATAATATATAATATTTATTAGACACATCTAAAATTACAAACACAAACACAACACAGATCTAAATAAAAACCAAATTATCTCAGATTGTGAGGGACCCAGATAGTCACTATTCACATGCAGCATATGGTACAAGCTAAATATTATTGTTGCCTGAACGGGCTACATGAAAAATCACCCAGTATAAAAACCACTCAACATAGGCTGTCCTGCAGCCTAATTGGGGTAAAGGGTAAAGCCCAATCACTGCCTAGTATTTATAGCTATACGGAGTGTATAAAACATCTATCAGCTAGCAATATTTTAACCAAAGCGGCAGAGGCACACATAAACTATCCAAATTATATAAAGCGCTTGACTTACATATCTCTGTGAAGAGTCCCGGTCCCTCCAACCCCGACGCGCGTTTCGTGAACACTTCTTCAGGGGGCGTCTTAACAACAGGGGTTGTTTATCGCCCTCAAGGCTCTTCCCGTCAGTTTCTAGATCACTTTGCCACCTGGCTTACTCACTTTCTATCCTGTGACATCCCCACCCTCATCATGGGAGACTAACATCCCCATCAATGATCCCCTCTCCCAATCTACCTCTCATCTTCTTATTCTAACTACTTCATTCGGCCTTCCAAAGTTTACTAATTCTCCTACGCATGAGGACCTGGTTTTCTCCCGTCCCGGCTCGCTGCATGACTTTACTAACTCCCCTCTCCCGCTCTCGGACCACAACCTTCTTTCCTTCTCTGTCAAGAATGGTCTCCTCACCCTGGAAACCCCCACTTACCACACTTATCAGAATACACGTACCATTAATACCCAGCAGCTTATGGACAATCTCCACACATCTTTAGCCCCTATCTCCTCCCTCTCCTGTCCAGACTTAGCATTGTCACACTTCAGTAATACACTGAAGAATGCCCTAGATGAAGCAGCACATTCTACACGCAGAAAGACCCGACGCAAACAACGGCAGCCCTGGCACACAATGCAAACACGCTTTCTTCAGCGCTGCTCAAGGTGTGCAGAGTGGCAGTGGAGAAAATCACTCTTAACAGAAGACTTCATCCACTATAAGTTCATGCTCAAAACTTATAACTCTGCCCTTTATCTGGCCAAACAGTCCTACTTCACCACCCTCATCACCTCACTATCTAACAACCCAAAACGACTTTTTGAAACCTTAAACTCCCTCCTGAAACCTAAAGTACAGGCCCGGGGGCGTGGCTTGAACGTGATGTGAGCGGTTGTCTGAAGCAGCTCCCGCTCAGTATAAGCTATATGCAGCCTGTAAAATCGGTGGCCAGGCACCTGAAATTAGCGGGGAATCCGTGTCCGATGTGGTGCCTGCGGATCTGTGTACCTACGGGGCAATGACCGTCAGAAGGGGCTCCAGGAGGGCAGCAGGGGAGCAGGAGAAAAAGACCAGAGATGGCGCCGGCCAGGAGGAAATACTGTCAGAGGAGCCTGTGATTGCGAGGGAAGATTCTGGGAGAGCAGATGCAGCAGCCAGGCTGCAACGCTTCGCCCGACAGACGGTGGAGATCCGGAGCCCAGCGGTGGCAGGCAAGGTGAAAGATAAGCCTGTGGGGCACGGAGATATGGAGAGGCTGGGGGAGGAGGAGGGAGAAGACAGCGATGGCGGGAGCAGCACTGGAGTGCAGGAGAAGGAGGAGGAGAGAGGGGGAATCATGAAAGGCTCTGTGCTATGCATCGATGAAATGCAGATTCCTGAGGAGCCCACTCTGAAGGATGTGTTTAAGGTGGTTTTATACAGTCATAATACTATCACCAATATGGCTGCGCAGATGGGGGTCATGCAGACACACATGTCCAAGATGCAACATTCCTTGCACGTGACTAAGGAAAGGATGGAAGAGGCGGAAAAACGCATTAGCGGTGCTGAGGACTGTATTGCTAAAGCGGATAAGGCTACAAAACACATGAGTGGTGAGATTTCTGCCATATAAGCGAAAACGGACGACCTTGAAAATAGGTCCAGGCGCAATAATGTGCGGCTGATTGGGGTGCCTGAAAAGACAGATGGCACAGCGCCAACAGAGTTCTTTGAAAAATGGCTATTAAACCATAATGGAGCCGACAAGTTATCTCGGATGTATGCTACTGAAAGAGCACACCGCTTTCCTGCGTATCCCCTCCCCCCTGGGCGTCCTCCTAGACAAGTGCTAGTCAAGGTCTTGCACTACCGTGACAGACGCCATGCTCAGACATGCTAGAGAGAACCCGGATTTGGAGATAAATGGCTCCAGGATTTCCATGTTTCCGGACTTCTCCATAGAGGTGCAGAAGCAGAGAGCCAAATTTGTCCATATTAAGAAGAGACTGAGGGAGATTGGCGTCACTTACTCGATGATGTACCCGGCCAAACAGAGTGGTCGCTGAAGGGAAAGTGCATTTCTTCACGGAGGATAAAGAGATACTCGGATGGCTGGACAGCAACGAGCAACATTTGCGTCAAGTGAAATTAAAAGACTCAGTGGGATGATAGAACGTTTTTTTCTTATTCTTGTTTCTCTTTTACTGTCTCTTTTTTGGAGGGATCCATTGGCTTCCTTTTTTTTTTTTTTTTTTTTTCCCCCTGGGTTTTTTGTGTTCTTATGAGGCGGGGATGGGCCCTTGTTGGATCTCGAGTTGAAGTTTAAATAGGCTGCAATCGACAAGTCATGTGAGAGTCTCAATAGTTTGGGACAAGCGCTGGGACTGTTGGACGGGGTTAACAGACTGTTCCAGATAAAGTGCGCTCTCCCCTCCGTGTTAGGAGGGGATGGAAGGATGGGATGGGGATTTGTTGGGGATGTTTCTCTGTTGTGTGGGGGGGGAGGGGGAAATATTTGTATAATGTACATCACCATGGTTACTGTGGTTGTGGCTTTGGCCGCAAATGGATGAAAGAATGTGGGATAATATGTACTGAGGAGGGAAAATGGCGGGAAGAATGAGAATTGTGAGCTGGAATGTCAGGGGTTTGGCGTCTGGTGTGAAGCGGCAAGCTGTGTTTAAATTTTTGAATGATGCCAAGCCGTCAGTGATCTGTCTGCAGGAGACTCATATGGTGAAGGAGAGAACGCATTTTCTGGCTAAGAGATGGGTTCAGGTGGGGTACCATGCCACATATTCAGCATATTCCAGGGGGGTCAGCATCCTCATCTGTGCCGGGGTAACTTTTGTGTATCACAAAGTGGTTATAGATCAGTCGGGTAGATTTGTATGTTTGCTTTGTAAATTGTACAGATGTCTGATGTGGCTGGTTTCAATTTATATTCCACCACCATATTGTGGAAAGGTTATTCACAGAGTTCTGGGAATATTGGAGGAGACACCGGGGATACCGTTTTTGATAATAGGGGACTTTAACAACATTCCAGACGCACACTGGGATAGGGGAAGACGAGAGCCATTGAAGTCGGGTGGTAATTGCACACCATTTGGTGCCGTCCTGAGGAAAACTGCTCTGCATGATTTATGGAGGATTTCTCATCCTGGGGTGTATAAGTATTCCTGTTTTTCGTCCTCTTTCGCTTCTTTGTCAAGAATAGATCTGGCCTTGAGCAATTCACAGATGTTGGGCCTTGCTGGGGAGGTAACATATATGGCTAGAACAATATCTGATCATTCCCCCATGAGTGTGATATCTGAGGGTGTGGGATCCTTGCATGCTAGGGGTGCATGTGGAGGCTGAATGTGTTCTGGCTACACCTTGTTGATTTAGATCAGTGATGGGCAACCTTTTGAGCTTGGTGTGTCAAAATTCGCCAAAAAACCGAGCATAACTTGGGTGGTGTGTCACCTTGATAAAAAACCATAATTTTGCGAAATGTATAGTTTAAATAACAAATATGTATAATTAGAATTAACTTACCTGCTTAGTGACTTCTTTGTTCATCTGTCAGTTGGTTTCTTTTGTTGGTCTTGCTATTATTGAACTTGTGTGGGGTGCCGTGAAGTAAGATAAGTGAGGGGGAGGGGGAATTCTTCCAGTGATGGCGAACCTGTGGCACTCCAGCTGTTGCAAAACTACAATTCCCATCATGTCTTCACAGCCAAAGCCTTTGCTTTGAATGGCCAGCCATGATGGGAATTGTAGTTTTGCAACAGCTGGACTGCCACAGGTTCGCCATCACTGACAGCCTCCCTCTCACTTATCTCAGTAATGGCCAATGACACCCCACAGTTCACTGGATGATGGTTGCTGTAGTAGTCACAGGGCCTGCAGACAGCGATCACAGGGCCTGCAGACAGCGATCACAGGGCCTGCAGACAGCGATCACAGGGCCTGCAGACAGCGATCACAGGGCCTGCAGACAGCGATCACAGGGCCTCCAGACAGCGATCACAGGGCCTCCAGACAGCGATCACAGGGCCTCCAGACAGCGATCACAGGGCCTCCAGACAGCGATCACAGGGCCTCCAGACAGCGATCACAGGGCCTCCAGACAGCGATCACAGGGCCTCCAGACAGCGATCACAGGGCCTCCAGACAGCGATCACAGGGCCTCCAGACAGCGATCACAGGGCCTCCAGACAGCGATCACAGGGCCTCCAGACAGCGATCACAGGGCCTCCAGACAGCGATCACAGGGCCTCCAGACAGCGATCACAGGGCCTCCAGACAGCGATCACAGGGCCTCCAGACAGCGATCACAGGGCCTCCAGACAGCGATCACAGGGCCTCCAGACAGCGATCACAGGGCCTCCAGACAGCGATCACAGGGCCTCCAGACAGCGATCACAGGGCCTCCAGACAGCGATCACAGGGCCTCCAGACAGCGATCACAGGGCCTCCAGACAGCGATCACAGGGCCTCCAGACAGCGATCACAGGGCCTCCAGACAGCGATCACAGGGCCTCCAGACAGCGATCACAGGGCCTCCAGACAGCGATCACAGGGCCTCCAGACAGCGATCACAGGGCCTCCAGACAGCGATCACAGGGCCTCCAGACAGCGATCACAGGGCCTCCAGACAGCGATCACAGGGCCTCCAGACAGCGATCACAGGGCCTCCAGACAGCGATCACAGGGCCTCCAGACAGCGATCACAGGGCCTCCAGACAGCGATCACAGGGCCTCCAGACAGCGATCACAGGGCCTCCAGACAGCGATCACAGGGCCTCCAGACAGCGATCACAGGGCCTCCAGACAGCGATCACAGGGCCTCCAGACAGCGATCACAGGGCCTCCAGACAGCGATCACAGGGCCTCCAGACAGCGATCACAGGGCCTCCAGACAGCGATCACAGGGCCTCCAGACAGCGATCACAGGGCCTCCAGACAGCGATCACAGGGCCTCCAGACAGCGATCACAGGGCCTCCAGACAGCGATCACAGGGCCTCCAGACAGCTATCACAGGGCCTCCAGACAGCTATCACAGGGCCTCCAGACAGCTATCACAGGGCCTCCAGACAGCAATCACAGGGCCTCCAGACAGCAATCACAGGGCCTCCAGACAGCAATCACAGGGCCTCCAGACAGCAATCACAGGGCCTCCAGACAGCGATCTCCTCAGGCCTCAGAAGTGCAGCCTGGGACTTCTGGCCGGCGCAGCAGGGAGCAGGGAGCAGCACAATGCCGCCCAAACAACACAGATCCAACGCAGAGGCCTGGGACTTCCGGGAGCTGCGCCTGGCCTACCGGAAGTCCCAGGCCTAGATGCTCTGCACCGGAGCTCTGTTGTTTGGACCCACAGACCTCCTGCATGGCATCCGATCCAATAAAAAATCGGATCGGATGCCATTAGTGTTGAGCATTCCGATACCGCAAGTATCGGGTATCGGCCGATACTTGCGGGTATCGGAATTCCGATACCGAAATCCGATACTTTTGTGGTATCGGGTATCGGTATCAAAACAACATTAATGTGTAAAATAAAGAATTAAAATAAAAAATATTGCTATACTCACCTCTCCGACGCAGCCTTGACCTCACCGAGGGAACCGGCAGCGTTGTTTGCTTAAAAATCGCGCTTTTCCTTCCTTACGTGAAGTCCCGGCTTGTGATTGGTCGCGTGCCGCCCATGTGGCCGCGACGCGACCAATCACAGCAAGCCGTGACGTAATTTTAGGTCCTTCAGGATTTTAAAATCACGTTCTGGCTTGTGATTGGTCGCGTCGCGGTCACATGGGCGACGCGACCAATCACAAGCCGGGACGTCACGGGAGGCAGGACAAGCGCGCATTTTAAAATGCGCGCTTGTCCTGCCTCCCGTGACGTCCCGGCTTGTGATTGGTCGCGTCGCCCATGTGACCGCGACGCGACCAATCACAAGCCAGAACGTGATTTTAAAATCCTGAAGGACCTAAAATTACGTCACGGCTTGCTGTGATTGGTCGCGTCGCGGCCACATGGGCGGCACGCGACCAATCACAAGCCGGGACTTCACGTAAGGAAGGAAAAGCGCGATTTTTAAGCAAACAACGCTGCCGGTTCCCTCGGTGAGGTCAAGGCTGCGTCGGAGAGGTGAGTATAGCAATATTTTTTATTTTAATTCTTTATTTTACACATTAATATGGTTCCCAGGGCCTGAAGGAGAGTTTCCTCTCCTTCAGACCCTGGGAAAGAAGCAATTTCTATGGGGCCGCGGCCGGCGTGTCACTGAAAATGACTACGCGTGTCAGCACTGACACGCGTGTCATAGGTTCGCCATCACTGATTTAGATGGACACATGGGGGGGGGGGAAATTAAGGAATATTTTAAAATTAATGCTGGGCCGGCTTTGGTATTGACGGTATAGGAGACCATGAAGGCCTATTTCAGAGGGCTCTGTATTGAAGGGATATCCCGAGTCAAGGCAGAAACAGGAAGAAAGGATCAGATGTTGATAAAAGAGTTGGAGGAGGCTGAGGAGGTATTAATTAACGATCAATCCCCAGAAGCACAAGGAAGGTTAAAGGTGGCGCAGAATAGAGTATGTCAGATGGCAATGAAAACAGCAGAACGTAGAAGAATGTTTCAAACTGCTAAATACTTTGAAGAGGGGGACAGGGCGGGCCATCTCCTTTCCAGAATAGTGACGGCGCAGAGAGATTCCACACATATAGTCACTTTGAAGGGAAGGGTTGGGATGGAGCACACTGGTTGCAAAGCAATTTTGGAGGTGATGACGGAGTATTACTCGGATCTTTAGAAATCACGGGTACAGCCAACGATGGTGGAGGTGGATGGTTTCTTGACAGAGGTACAGCTTCCCAGACTCTCAGTGGCCGATCGGGGACTTCTCGAGGAGCCGTTTAATTTGGAGGAGCTTGACGCCGCATTGGTCTCTATGCCCAATGATAAAGCCCCGGGAGTAGATGGGATCCCGGGGGAGGTGTATAAAAAATATAAAGAGATACTGCTTCCTGCCTTGTTGGAGGTGTATGAGGCTGGTCTGGTGGAAGGGGAGCTGCCGAGGTCCATGCGGGAGGCAATAATTGTTGTACTGCCAAAACAGGGTAAGGATCTGAGGGATCCAGCTTCTTATCACCCAATCTCATTATTAACGATAGATATCAAAATCTTGGCCAAGATGCTGGCCAACCGTCTTAACAAGGTGATAACATTAATACACCAAGACCAGTCCGGATTTATGCCCAATAGTTCTACAGCGGAGAGGGACGTAAAGGGGTTTCGGGAAGGAAACTATGAAGAAAAAATAGCCCTGTACGCTGACGACGTGTTATTGTTCTTGTAAGATGCACAGGAGTCTCTGGGGGCCGCTATGAAAAGTATTTCTAAATTTGGGGCTCTTTCCGGATTATCTATTAATTGGGAGAAGTCTGTGTTGTTGCCCATGGACGCAGCGGCTCCTCTGACTCTTGACCCTGGGGTTCCCTTAAGAGTAGTACATGAGTTTAAATATCTGGGCATCGTGGTTTCGGACAAAATAGAGGACTATGTGCGGCTCAACCTGACTCCTTTGCTTGGGAAGTTCCAGCAGAAGATTGGGGCCTGGAAGAAGCTATTTCTGTTGGTCACAGGCAGAGCCAATTTGATCAAAATGATACTCATGCCTCAGCTCCTCTAGATATTGCATAATGCTCCAGTGTGGCTGCCTCAGAGTAAATTTTATAGGATCAATACTCTATTTAGGGATTTAATCTGGAAGGGTGGACGGGTTGCGCATCAAATTGGAACATCTGCAAAGGGCAAAGGATGAGGGTGGTCTGGCGGTCCCCAATCCATGGATTTACTATATAGCATCTCAATGCCAGCACTTGGTAGGTTGGGGAGAGCCAGAACAAAGCTCTTCAGCGGGAATAATCATTGAACACGCGGTAGGGAAGGGCCCATTGTAGGCCAGTCTTGAAGCAGGTAGGTTCATAATTAACCCCCAAAAATTCCCAACAATAGCTATGATGGGGAAAGTATGGCAGAAAATTAAGCAATGGAGGGGAGTAACGGAATTTACGAGATATACGCCAATTTGGTTTGAACCTAGGTTGGCAGAGCTTAAGAGATTGCGGAGGTTCGGTCAGTGGAGGCGCACTGGCATTTGGTTCGTGTCTCCGTTGCTTGATGGGGATGTTATTAAAACATTCGAGACACTTAGGACTTAGTTTCCTTTAACCCAGAAGTCATTCTTTCAGTACCTGCAGTTGAGACACGCCCTAAACTGTCAAAATGAGGTATCGAGCGTGAATCTGCAGTCAGATAGCTGGTTGAATCTTATTGGGCCTCGGAGGAGTACGAGGGGGTTCATTACCTTGATGTACAGGGGTCTGATGGATACCTTTTTATTGAAGCATCCGTTAAGGATTAAGGAGAAATGGGTGGCGGATGTAGGCCCCTTGTTGGAGTCCAAGTGGGAGTCCATACTTCAATATATCCCCAGGGTTTCCCTGAGTGAGGCTAAAAGGGTGTCACAGTTATACCTGGTGTATAGGGTGTACAGGACCCCAGCATGGATGAGGAAGGCAGGACTGAGAGGTGACTCAAAGTGTCCCAGGTGTGGTGAGGAAAGCGCTGATCTGCTACATATGATGTGGTCGTGTGCTCGCCTCCAACCCTTTTGGGTGAAGGTGCTTAACTTGATCCAGGAGGTCACAGGAGTAGATGTGGTGCATAACCCGCTGACTTGCCTTTTGGGCTGTATGGATGATATTGCTACGGATAAATGTGGAAGGCTGACTATCGCAAGATTGTTATATGCTGCAAGAAAGCTTATCGCAATGCATTGGTTGGATGAAAAACCATCAGGGAAAAAGGAATTTATCAACAAGATAAATTTTATTGTCCTTACGGAAAGAAACAGAGTAAGAGGTCAGAATACAAAATTTGAAAATGTGTGGGGTGGATGGATGGATTACCCAGGTGTGGCGTCTGCTGAGTTACTGCAATGCAGAATGGGTATCGTTTAGTTGATTCTGGGGGAACTCCTACATGTACAGGTGTGTTTTTGTAAAGCTTGTTATCTTTTCTCAAGAGGTGATGTTGTTAGATGGTTGTATTGGATAATGGCAAAGAGATTGGGGGGAGGGAGAGGGGATTGGTTAAGGGGTAAGGGTGTTGTTTAGTAAAATGAGAATGTATTATCAGGTCATGTATCTAACGTATGGTATTTGTCTGGAAATTGTAATCGGACTGTGTTATTGGCGGTTTATATGCCTTAATAAAAAATACATGATTAAAAAAAAAAAATACAGGCCCCCCATCACCAACGTCAGCTGTGAGGATATGGCTACTTATTTCCTAGAAAAAAATCAACCACATCCATCAGGATATCTCAGCCCAATCTTCTCAGCGCCCGGATCTCCTTCCCTGCCGCACCTGAAGCTCACTAGGCATCTTTGAACCTGTTTCAGAAGAATAAGTTTCCAAGCTCCTCACTTCTGTTCGGCCTACAACCTGCAACAGTGACCCCATTCCTTCACATCTCCTGCAGTCTCTCTCACCAGTGGTCACCACTCACCTGACTAAAATATTTAACCTCTCTCTTTCTTCAGGTATCTTTCCCTCCTCATTTAAACATGCCATCATAACCCCTTACTTAAAAAGCCATCCCTGGACCAGAACTGCACTGCTAACTACAGACCTGTCTCTAACCTTTCCTTCATCTCTAAACTCCTAGAACGCATGGCCCACTCCCGTCTAACCCACTATCTCTCGGATAACTCTCTTCTAGACCCCTTACAATCTGATTTCCGCTCTTTACACTCCACTGAAACTGCCCTCACTAAAGTCTCTAATGATCTAAATCCAAAGGTCATTGCTCCCTACTGATTCTCCTGGATCTCTCTGCCGCATTTGACACTCCCCCTCACTACGCTCCGCTCTATAGGCCTCAAGGACACAGCCCTCTCCTGGTTCTCCTTCTACCTCTCTGAGCGCTCCTTTACTGTATCTTTTGCCGGCTCCTCTTCCTCTCCTCATCCCTTTACTATCAGGGCTCAGCAGGGCTCTGTACTGGGCCCCCTCCTCTTCTCTCGATACACTGCCTCTATTGGACAAACAATCAGCAGATTTGGGTTCTAGTATCATCTCTATGCTGACGACACCCAACTATACACTTCTTCTCCTGACATAACCCCTACTCTAATTCAAAATACCAAGATTGTCTGTCTGCTCTCTCTAACATCATGTCCTCCCTCTATCTGAAACTAAATCTCTCCAAAACTGAACTTCTTGTGTTTCTCCCTCTACTAACTTCACTCTACCTAACATAGAAATTACCCTGGAGGGTTCAACCATAACTCCCAAGAAGCATGCCCGCTGTCTTGGGGTCATATTCGACACCGAACTTTCCTTTACTCCCTATATCCGATCACTCACTCGCTCGCTCGCTCTTGTCACCTGCATCTTAAAAACATCTCCAGAGTCCGACCTTTTCTCACCATGGAAACTGATAAGACTCTTACTGTCGCTCTTATTAATTCTCGTCTGGACTACTGCAACTCTCTTCGGATTGGTCTCCCTCTTACCAAACTTTCTCCTCTCCAATCTATCTTGAATGCGGCAGCCAGGGTCATATTTCTATCCAGCCGCTTCACCGATGCCTCAATCTTGTGCCAGTCATTACACTGCCCTACACGTGCCCTCCGTTCTACAAATGACCTAAGACTAACATCCCCCGTAATCCGAACTTCGCACCTCCATCTCCAAGACTTCTCTCATGCTGCGCCAGCTCTCCGGAATGCACTTCGCCAGACAATCAGACGGATACCTAGCCCCGACCTATTCAAGCGCGCTTTGAAAACCCATCTCTTCAAACAAGCCTACCACACCAACTACTCAGTAAACTAACTTTGCCCTGTTCCAAATACTATTCTGAATCTGCACCCTACTATACATCTGTCTCCACACCCTCCATGCACATAACTGCACTTGATACTTGACTATTGCACTTAAACTCATGGGCTGATGACCGGATCATGCAGCTTTATATGAAAATCTCTATTTATTATAATTGCCAGACCTGAAATAACAAGCACTTTTCACCTATTGTGTCCCCCTCATTTCCTTGTAGATTGTAAGCTTGCGAGCAGGGACCTCACTCATAATGTCACTGTTTAAATTGTCTTAACTTGTATTGAATTTATTGTCTGTACATGTCCCTGCTTAATTGTAAAGTGCTGTGGAATATGTTGGTGCTATAAAAATAAAATTATTTTTATTATTATTTGCTGGCTAACATGATACAAATATATATTTTTCCTGAAAAAAAATGTTTCTACATTTATTATACAAAAAAACAATGGAAGAAAAATTAATAGCCGTCAAGGAAGCCAAGAGAAATTCTGATAGCTGGTAATTAATTATAACATTATGACTCACTACCAGTTTGACAAACAAAATTGATTTCTATAACTCACCACTCAATAGTGATGGGTAGAAGAAAAGCTGTCTTTAGGGTAAGTTTAATTATATATGTCTTTAAAAAAAAAAAAAAAAAAAAAGTGTAAAGTGAAATTAAAATTTCATGGATGTAATATGGTGTACTCAGGGACTGACATAAAAGCAAATCTAGCAAGAAGCCGTTAAGGAAGTCATATGGATGTCTTTTTTGTTGTTTAATTTTTTTTTATTAGGGTTTCATTTGACAGTTGGGCTTCAGCACACTATTTCACAGTACATAGACTGCAAAATAAGTACCGTAAATCAAATCAGTCAATGAGCTTGTCCTTATGGAAAGCTTTGTCATTAGAGTTAGTGTGAATCAATTCGCAGGGCCCATTGCATTGGCCACGTCAGTAATCTGTGGGTGCTGGGCGAGAGCCCTGAAACCTACCTCCTACCTCCTGTAGCTCTTCTTTTAACCACACTGCGTGGCTTCAACATCACATGTGCATCATGCCACAACTGATTTGCACAAATTGTTTGGAATCTATAGGTTTTTTTTCCCTTGATATTCTGACCTATTTGTGTCCACATAATATAAATGTCAAATAGGCACAGGGGTGTATGAAGCATTCACAGGAACAGTTTTATACAGTCGGCATGCTTCTTTAACAGTAGTAAATGGAGCTAGTTTGGATTGGTGATGTTTAACCATTTAAATGCCACCGTCAATCATTGACAGTGGCATTTAAATTACGGTGCTGACAGTTCATGTGTGTACCGACTCCCTTTCGGCTACCTGGCGATACATTAGCATTGCAGTTGGGGTTCCTCCTGAAAGGCCCCAGTCGCTGCCATCATGGCCTTCCTATAAAGCCCAGCATCTGAAGAATGTTTCATCATTATTTGCTGTATATGGTGAAATTAACAATCAAGCCGGGTGCACATGATCTGAAACTGGCAGTGCTTTGGACGCAGCGCATATTCACAGAGTCCAAAGCGCTGCCGTTTATTGAACCAAGCGTATTCACCACGTCCAATACATTCTATTGGTTAAATTTCTCATGCAGAGACTCGCGTCTCAGCAACAGAAACGGTCGCTGCTGGATCCGTTTTTTCTCATTTTCTCATTTGTATTAGCGACGGATTGTGACAGATGGCCTTCAGTTTCATCCATCGTGCACTGGATCCTTCGTAAAATCGCTGTCCGTCGGGCAAAGACAATGCACATAGAAACGTTTTTTGTGTGCACGTCGGAGAATCGCGCAGCGACGGATCCTGCACCATCCGTCCTTGACTATAATGGAAGCCTATGGACGCAGGATCCATCGCTGTGTGTCAAAACCAGGAATCCAGCGACTGGTTCCATCTTTTGAAACTGAGCATGCGTGGAAGAATTTCCAGTCAGGGAAATTTTCCCTCGCTCTCTCTGTCTTTTAACTATTGATGCTGCCTATGCGAGACCGCCAAGTCATCAGGTCATATCGCAAGGCATTACTGGGAACGAGAGCATGACTAACATCGGGAAGGCTGCGAGGGACGCCGGAAGGTGAGAATATCAAGATTTTTTATTTTTCTTTTATTATTTATTTGACAAGTGTGACCAACCTGTTAATCAGTTTTCCAAGCATTGCTACAGATCGCTTGGAAAACGCTACAGATCCATAAAAAAAAAAGGATCCTGAGCATCCGTTTTTTACAATCTGCACAGGATCTCTCTTTTCAACAATTTGACGGATTGTGACTGTTTGTAAAAAACGGAAGTATGAAAGAGGCCTACAGCAGGTACTTGAGTTGCACGCTTTTGTCTCAGTTTCTGCATGTCTCGGTAAGAAGATACTGCAGGCAGCAGTAGCCCAGACTTTCGCTTGAGTTACAACAGAAGACTAAGTGGTAAAGGTATGATATTTAATACAATAGCCCACTGTAGGGACAGCTTTAGGATGCCCCATGGTTATGTGTCTCCCAATAAGAAGAACAAGGAAAAACAGATTTTTTTTTAACCCCTTACTGACATCGGACGGAATAGTACGTCCGATGTCAGCTCCCCTGCTTTGATGCAGGGCTCCGCGGTGAGCCCGCATCAAAGCCGGGACATGTCAGCTGCTTTGAACAGCTGACATATGCCCGCAATAGCGGCGGGTGAAATCGCGATTCACCCGCCGCTATTAACTAGTTAAATGCCGCTGTCAAACGCAGACAGCGGCATTTAACTACCGCATCTGGCCGGGCGGCCGGAAATGACGTCATCGCTGTTACATCCTCCGCTACGCTCCAGCGTCCTCGTTCCATCGCTCCAGCGTCTTGGTCTGCACGCTCCAGCGTCGCCGTTTCCACCGCTCCAGCGTCCCGGTCTGCACGCTCCTCTGCAGGTGTTCTTTCTCTGCGCAGGCGCTCTAGCTTCCCTGTAGCTCGCAGGCCCAGCGTCTCTGTTACCTCCTCCTGAAGTCACATGTTCTTTCCATCCAATCCTGTTCCTGCTCCTCCTATAAAAGGTAGTTCTTCCTGCTTCCTGGTGCCTGATTGTTTTAGCACGTTTGCTATTACGTTTGGCCCTTCGTATTCCCTGCTCAAGTACCTGCACTCTGTGCCTTACCGTGCTACCTTCCGGTTCTCTCTGGTTCACTCCGTTTCCTCCTTGTTGTTACCTGCAGTCCCCGTTCTTCTTTTCCTGTAGTTTTCCTATGGTCTTTGTTTTGTTTTCCTTCCCTCAGCTCAGCTCCATTCCTGCCTCCCAGCCCTCCGGGCTCTCTAGCTGCTTCCCGTATTTTTCCTCAGTATCCTGCCTTCGTTTATCTCTCTTCCTGGAGCCGTCCCTACTGGTATCTCACCGTGGGTAAGTGACCTCTGGGCTTGCTCCTTGCGGTCCCTGTATAGGGGTCGTTATCTCCTAGGTCGCTCGCCCAGGGGTAGGGCTCCCCACGGTCCAGAGGGTCCACTCTTGTCTCTCCTAGTTCGCTATAGTACAATCAGGCCATGGACCCCGCGGGTACCCCTTTCTCGGCCCAGAAAGAGCTAGCCCATTTGCGTGAAAACCAACGGTGCATAATGGCTTTTATGAAGTCTATGGAGTCCCGCCTTACCTCGATACAGACTTCAGACCCAGTTAACGCTGCCCAGTTAGCTAGTCTCCAACAAGAGCTTGCCCAGCAACGCGATACCCAATCCCGCATGCTGAGTTATATGGCCTCTATTGATGACCGTTTGTTTAATCTCCAGTCTGCCCCAGCTGTGGTCACACAAGCCTCTTCCCTTGACTCCAGTCCTCCGTCTACCGCTCACCCTCCCCCTCGTTTGGGTAAACCTCCCAGGTACTCTGGCGATCCAAAACTTTGCAGGGGTTTTTTAAATCAATGCCGCCTCCACTTTGAGCTTCTCCCACTTCAGTATCCATCAGATCGGGCGAGAGTGGCGTTCATAGTGTCTCATCTTGAGGGGGAGGCATTAGCTTGGGTGAACCCCTTATGGGAGCGTGACGATCCCGTTGTCAGCCACCTGGAGGACTTTCTTGAGACGTTTCGGAAAGTTTTCGATGAGCCCGGACGTTTAGCCTCTACGACCGAGTCTCTCTTTAATCTGCGTCAGGGTTCTTCTTCCGTTGGACAATATGCCATCCGCTTTCGTACTTTGGCCTCGGAGTTAGGGTGGAACAATGAGGCTCTTGTGGGTGCTTTCTGGCGAGGCCTGTCCAGCCGTATTAAAGACGAGCTCGCCGGTCGTGACACTCCAACTACCCTGGAGGACCTTATCTCTCTCGCCACTCGGATCGACCTCCGCTTCCAGGAGCGTTCGCGGGAGTCTGCTAGAGAGAGGAGATCTATGCCTGTCTCCGCTACCTTCCGTCAGTCTAGTATTTCTCGTGCTCCCGTTTCTGTTCCCTCTACTGTTCCAACCTCTGAACCTATGCAAGTGGATCGAGTTAAAATGGCGGAACAACGCCGCAAAGAGAGACGCACCCAGGGCCTCTGCTTCTATTGTGGTAGTGCAACCCATTTACTCCGCAGTTGCCCTGACAGACCGGAAAACTCTTCCGCCTAGGACAGGTAAGAGAGGCCTCCCTAGGTGCCCGCGTTTCCTCTCAACCTTTGACTCTTTCCATTCTTTTTTTCTCTAACCAGCATCAATCTTCCGAGGTGGCGTATGTGGATTCTGGAGCGGCAGGCAATTTTATCAGTCTTGAGGCGGTTCGGAGGCTTCGCGTACCAGTAATCTCTTTGGACACCCCCCGTCTAATCGCCTCTGTGGATGGAAGACCTTTACAAGATGCAATTTCCCTCGTCACTGAAGAGGTGGAGATACAAATTGGGGCCCTTCATCGCGAGAAGATCGCTTTTTATGTTCTGCCTAACCTTTCCTACGCCTTCCTGCTGGGTCTCCCTTGGCTTCGACTACATGAGCCCACACTGAATTGGCGCACTGGAGATGTACTTCGGTGGGGTCCTTCGTGCCATGATCGTTGCCTTCGGTCTGTATGTCCGGTTTCTCGTACCCAGCCTGCTGAAGTTCCTGACGGGTTACCTTCTCCTTACTGGTCTTACGCTGACGTCTTCAACAAGCGAGAGGCTGAGAATCTTCCTCCCCATCGTTCTTACGATTGTCCTGTGGAGCTTCTTCCCGGCCGTTCTCCACCTAGGGGAAGGATTTACCCGCTTTCTGCAGCTGAGACCAAATCTATGTCTGAGTACATACAAGAGAACCTAGCTAAAGGATTCATCCGGAAATCCTCCTCCCCTGCTGGAGCAGGGTTCTTCTTTGTGAAGAAGAAGGACGGTTCCTTAAGACCTTGTATAGACTATCGGGGTTTGAACAGCATCACGATTAAGAATCGGTATCCTCTGCCCCTTATACCGGAGCTCTTCGATCGCCTCCGTGGCGCTCGTATTTTTACTAAGTTGGATTTACGAGGCGCTTACAATTTGGTCCGGATCCGCTCTGGTGATGAGTGGAAAACAGCTTTTAACACCCGGGATGGACACTACGAGTATTTAGTCATGCCTTTCGGTCTCTGCAACGCTCCTGCGGTTTTCCAAGAGTTCGTTAACGATGTGTTCCGGGATCTTCTGTACTCTTGTGTTTTGGTTTATTTGGATGATATCCTTATTTTTTCTTCTGATCTTCCGTCACATCGCAGGAGTGTCCGCGAGGTCTTGCAACGCCTAAGAGAAAACCACTTGTATGCCAAGATAGAGAAGTGCTTGTTTGAGCAAACCTCACTACCTTTCCTTGGTTACATTGTCTCTGACTCCGGCCTTAAGATGGACCCTGAGAAGGTGAATGCCATTATTAACTGGCCACGGCCCTGCGGAGTGAAAGCCATTCAACGCTTCATCGGATTCGCTAATTACTACAGGCAATTCATCCCACATTTCTCCTCCATGATTCGTCCTCTCTCTTCTCTCACTCGCAAAGGTTCCTGCTCCAAGGATTGGTCTCCTGAGGCCGAGAAGTCCTTTGTCCTTCTCAAGAGATCTTTTTCTTCTGCCCCAGTCTTGCATCACCCGGAGGTGAACAAGCCTTTTATTCTGGAAGTTGACGCCTCCTCTACCGGAGCTGGAGCTGTGCTCTCACAAAAGACTCCTGAGGGTCTAACGGCACCGTGCGGCTTCTTCTCAAAAGCCTTTTCACCCTCTGAACGAAATTACACAATTGGAGATCGAGAATTGCTGGCCATCAAATTGGCTCTAGGCGAGTGGAGATATCTACTGGAGGGCTCGGTGCACCCGTTTGTAATCTTCTCCGATCACAAGAATCTTACTTACCTACAGACTGCGCAAAGATTGAATCCACGTCAAGCTAGATGGTCCTTGTTCTTTGCTCGCTTTGAGTTCGAACTTCGTTTTCGGCCCGGCAACAAAAACATAAGAGCTGACGCCCTGTCCAGGTCCTTCCAATCGTCAGATACCGTAGAGGAGCCAGCTTACATCATTGACCCTACTAAGATGGTCACCGTAGCCCCTTTACGGATGTTCCAACCTCCTCCGGGCAAAACTCTTGTCTTGGATGAAGACACTAAGAGGGTCTTATCTTGGGGCCATTCTTCCAAATTGGCTGGTCATGCCGGTACTAGAAAGACTTTTCTTCTCATTTCGCGTTACTATTGGTGGCCTACTTTACGTCAAGACGTAAAGGACTTCGTAGCCTCTTGTCCTTCTTGTGCCAGAAACAAGGTACCCAGGCGACTACCGCATGGAAATCTCCTTCCTCTTCCTGTTCCATCCGCACCTTGGCAACACATCGCAATGGACTTCATCACCGATCTACCTTGCTCTTCCGCCTGCACGGTCATCCTCGTCGTTGTGGACAGATTCTCTAAGATGGCTCACTTCATTCCATTATCCGGTTTACCTTCAGCTCCTGAGTTGGCTAACATTTTTATTCTTAACATCTTCAAATTCCATGGTCTTCCTCAGCACATCGTGTCAGACAGAGGGGTTCAATTTACTTCCCGCTTTTGGAGAGCTTTGTGCAAACTTTTAAAGGTGAATCTGGACTTCTCTTCCTCGTATCACCCTCAAACTAACGGTCAAGCAGAACGTACCAACCAAACCTTGGCTGCTTATCTTCGGCATTTTTCTAATGCTCACCATAATGACTGGGTCGAACTACTTCCTTGGGCGGAGTTTGCCTATAACAACCATTCCAGCGAATCCTCCGCAAAGTCTCCATTTTTTGTTGTTTTTGGACGGCATCCAAGTGTTCCCCTACCGGTTTCTCCTGCCTCTGGTGTTCCAGCTGCTGACTCTACGGCTCTCAACTTTTCTTCCATCTGGAGCGAGGTCAAAGGGACCTTAAATCTAGCTTCTTCTAGAATGAAGAGACAAGCAGACAAGAGGCGTTTAGATTCTCCCCCTTTTTCTCCTGGTGACAAAGTTTGGCTTTCTTCAAAATTCATCAGACTCAAGATTCCTTCCTACAAGCTTGGTCCACGGTTCATCGGTCCTTTTGAGATTCTACGTCGAGTCAACGATGTCGCCTACAAGCTGAAATTGCCTGCTTCGCTCCGTATACCCAATACGTTTCATGTCTCTCTTCTCAAACCAGCCGTCTTTAACCGTTTTCATTCTCCCTCTTGTTCCTCTTCTCAACCTGCCAGCACGGACAACATTTTTGAGGTTAAGGACATTTTGGCTGTTAAAAAGGTTCGGGGAAAAGAGTTTTTTCTGGTGGACTGGAAGGGTTTTGGTCCGGAGGAGAGGTCCTGGGAGCCCTTGGAGAACATTGATGCTCCTCGTATTCTCAATAGGTTTTTTGCTACTCTTCGTAAAGGGGGGTGTAAGAAGGGGGGTACTGTTACATCCTCCGCTACGCTCCAGCGTCCTCGTTCCATCGCTCCAGCGTCTTGGTCTGCACGCTCCAGCGTCGCCGTTTCCACCGCTCCAGCGTCCCGGTCTGCACGCTCCTCTGCAGGTGTTCTTTCTCTGCGCAGGCGCTCTAGCTTCCCTGTAGCTCGCAGGCCCAGCGTCTCTGTTACCTCCTCCTGAAGTCACATGTTCTTTCCATCCAATCCTGTTCCTGCTCCTCCTATAAAAGGTAGTTCTTCCTGCTTCCTGGTGCCTGATTGTTTTAGCACGTTTGCTATTACGTTTGGCCCTTCGTATTCCCTGCTCAAGTACCTGCACTCTGTGCCTTACCGTGCTACCTTCCGGTTCTCTCTGGTTCACTCCGTTTCCTCCTTGTTGTTACCTGCAGTCCCCGTTCTTCTTTTCCTGTAGTTTTCCTATGGTCTTTGTTTTGTTTTCCTTCCCTCAGCTCAGCTCCATTCCTGCCTCCCAGCCCTCCGGGCTCTCTAGCTGCTTCCCGTATTTTTCCTCAGTATCCTGCCTTCGTTTATCTCTCTTCCTGGAGCCGTCCCTACTGGTATCTCACCGTGGGTAAGTGACCTCTGGGCTTGCTCCTTGCGGTCCCTGTATAGGGGTCGTTATCTCCTAGGTCGCTCGCCCAGGGGTAGGGCTCCCCACGGTCCAGAGGGTCCACTCTTGTCTCTCCTAGTTCGCTATAATCGCCGACCCCCGTCACATGATCGGAGGTCGGCGATGCTTCAGAATGGTAACCATAGAGGTCCTTGAGACCTCTATGGTTACTGATCGCCGGTAGCTGTGAGCGCCACCCTGTGGTCGGCGCTCACAGCACACCTGCAATTCTGCTGCATAGCAGCGAACAGCAGATCGCTGCTATGTAGCAGAGGCGATCGGGTTGTGCCTGCTTCTAGCCTCCCCTGGAGGCTATTGAAGCATGGGAAAAGTTAAAAAAAAAAAAAAAAGTTTAAAAAAATGTGAAAAAAAATAAAAAAAATATAAAAGTTTAAATCACCCCCCTTTCGCCCCAATCAAAATAAAATCAATAAAAAAAAAATCAAATCTACACATATTTGGTATCGCCACGTTCAGAATCGCCCGATCTATCAATAAAAAAGCATTAACCTGATCGCTAAACGGCGTAACGAGAAAAAAAATCGAAACGCCAGAATTAGGTTTTTTTGGTCGCCGTGACATTGCATTAAAATGCAATAACGGGCGATCAAAAGAACGTATCTGCACCGAATTGGAATCATTAAAAACGCCAGCTCGGCACGCAAAAAATAAGCCCTCACCTGACCTCAGAACACGAAAAATGGAGACGCTATGAGTATCAGAAAATGGCGCAATTTTTTTTTTTTTTTAGCAAAGTTTGGAATTTTTTTTCACCACTTAGGTAAAAAATAATCTAGTCATGTTAGGTGTCTATGAACTCGTACTGACCTGGAGAATCATAATAGCAGGTCAGTTTTAGCATTTAGTGAACCTAGCAAAAAAGCCAAGCAAAAAACAAGTGTGGGCTTTTACTTTTTTTGCAATTTCACCGCACTTGGAGTTTTTTTCCCATTTTCTAGTACACGACATGGTAAAACCAATGATGTCGTTCAAAAGTACAACTCGTCCCGCAAACAATAAACCCTCACATGGCCAAATTGACGGAAAAATAAAAAAGTTATGGCTCTGGGAAGGAGGGGAGTGAAAAACGAAAAAAACTAAAAATCCCACGGTCATGAAGGGGTTAATATGCGCTCCACCCCTATGGGAGTTATTGTGCTCTAATACTACAAGTTCCATTATGCATTGCACTGGCCACTAAGCCCGAACCTACCACACCCACTCCAAAACACACCCAAACCCCTCCCTCCTATCTTCAAAAAGATTTGTAATGTCATTTCTGTCCAACCTCCTCTTTTTCATTTGTCCAACCCACACTCCATTACACACAGATGGATGGATGGATGGATGGATGGATGGATGGATAGACAGATAGATAATGTATCTATCTGTCTATGTCTATTTCCATAGATATGTCCATATCCATGTTTCTAAACCCCTTCACCTCTGGAGCTTTTTTCGTTTATCGCTTCCCTTCTTTCCAGAGCCATAATTTTTCGGTCAATATGGCCATGTGAGGGCTTATCTTTTGCGGGACAAGTTCTACTTTTGAACGACACCATTGGTTTTACCATGTCGTGTAACAGAAAATGTGAAAAATATTCAAAGTGTGATGAAATTGCAAAAAAATTTTTGCTTGGCTTTTTTGCTAGGTTCACTAAATGCTAACACTGTGTGCACACATTGCGGATTTGAGTGCATATCCACAGGGCTTTTTGCTGCACAGAATTGCATCAAATCCGTAGTGTAGTGCATAACCAATGTAAGTCTATGGGAGCCGAAGACTTGTTGTGCACATGCTGCGGAAAAAGCCGCACCGAAACACAGCTTTTTTTTCCGCAGCATGTCACTTCTTTTGTGCCGAACTGCAGCGTTTCTGCACCCTTAGACTTTCATTGAGTCAGGCGCATCCGCAGCAAAACCGCAGATTTTGTTGCGGATGTGGGTCCGAGAAACGCTGCAGTTCGGGGTGAGGGAAGTGTGTGGGCGGTGACTGTTTGCGTGTATGTGTGTGCGGGTGGGGTCTGCGGGCTGTTCGGATGTGTGCGGGACTGTTCGGGTGTGTGCAGGCGGGGTCTGCGGGCTGTTCGGATGTGTGCGGGACTGTTCGGGTGTGTGCAGGCGGGGTCTGCGGGCTGTTCGGATGTGTGCGGGACTGTTCGGGTGTGTGCAGGCGGGGTCTGCGGGCTGTTCGGATGTGTGCGGGACTGTTCGGGTGTGTGCAGGCGGGGTCTGCGGGCTGTTCGGATGTGTGCGGGACTGTTCACATGTGTGCGGGACTGTTCACATGTGTGCGGGACTGTTCACATGTGTGCGGGACTGTTCACATGTGTGCGGGACTGTTCACATGTGTGCGGGACTGTTCACATGTGTGCGGGACTGTTCACATGTGTGCGGGACTGTTCACATGTGTGCGGGACTGTTCACATGTGTGCGGGACTGTTCACATGTGTGCGGGACTGTTCACATGTGTGCGGGACTGTTCACATGTGTGCGGGACTGTTCACATGTGTGCGGGACTGTTCACATGTGTGCGGGACTGTTCACATGTGTGCGGGACTGTTCACATGTGTGCGGGACTGTTCACATGTGTGCAGGACTGTTCACATGTGTGCGGGACTGTTCACATGTGTGCGGGACTGTTCACATGTGTGCGGGACTGTTCACATGTGTGCGGGACTGTTCACATGTGTGCGGGACTGTTCACATGTGTGCGGGACTGTTCACATGTGTGCGGGACTGTTCACATGTGTGCGGGACTGTTCACATGTGTGCGGGACTGTTCACATGTGTGCGGGACTGTTCACATGTGTGCGGGACTGTTCACATGTGTGCGGGACTGTTCACATGTGTGCGGGACTGTTCACATGTGTGCGGGACTGTTCACATGTGTGCGGGACTGTTCACATGTGTGCGGGACTGTTCACATGTGTGCGGGACTGTTCACATGTGTGCGGGACTGTTCACATGTGTGCGGGACTGTTCACATGTGTGCGGGACTGTTCACATGTGTGCGGGACTGTTCACATGTGTGCGGGACTGTTCACATGTGTGCGGGACTGTTCACATGTGTGCGGGACTGTTCACATGTGTGCGGGACTGTTCACATGTGTGCGGGACTGTTCACATGTGTGCGGGACTGTTCACATGTGTGCGGGACTGTTCACATGTGTGCGGGACTGTTCACATGTGTGCGGGACTGTTCACATGTGTGCGGGACTGTTCACATGTGTGCGGGACTGTTCACATGTGTGCGGGACTGTTCACATGTGTGCGGGACTGTTCACATGTGTGCGGGACTGTTCACATGTGTGCGGGACTGTTCACATGTGTGCGGGACTGTTCACATGTGTGCGGGACTGTTCACATGTGTGCGGGACTGTTCACATGTGTGCGGGACTGTTCACATGTGTGCGGGACTGTTCACATGTGTGCGGGACTGTTCACATGTGTGCGGGACTGTTCACATGTGTGCGGGACTGTTCACATGTGTGCGGGACTGTTCACATGTGTGCGGGACTGTTCACATGTGTGCGGGACTGTTCACATGTGTGCGGGACTGTTCACATGTGTGCGGGACTGTTCACATGTGTGCGGGACTGTTCACATGTGTGCGGGACTGTTCACATGTGTGCGGGACTGTTCACATGTGTGCGGGACTGTTCACATGTGTGCGGGACTGTTCACATGTGTGCGGGACTGTTCACATGTGTGCGGGACTGTTCACATGTGTGCGGGACTGTTCACATGTGTGCGGGACTGTTCACATGTGTGCGGGACTGTTCACATGTGTGCGGGACTGTTCACATGTGTGCGGGACTGTTCACATGTGTGCGGGACTGTTCACATGTGTGCGGGACTGTTCACATGTGTGCGGGACTGTTCACATGTGTGCGGGACTGTTCACATGTGTGCGGGACTGTTCACATGTGTGCGGGACTGTTCACATGTGTGCGGGACTGTTCACATGTGTGCGGGACTGTTCACATGTGTGCGGGACTGTTCACATGTGTGCGGGACTGTTCACATGTGTGCGGGACTGTTCACATGTGTGCGGGACTGTTCACATGTGTGCGGGACTGTTCACATGTGTGCGGGACTGTTCACATGTGTGCGGGACTGTTCACATGTGTGCGGGACTGTTCACATGTGTGCGGGACTGTTCACATGTGTGCGGGACTGTTCACATGTGTGCGGGACTGTTCACATGTGTGCGGGACTGTTCACATGTGTGCGGGACTGTTCACATGTGTGCGGGACTGTTCACATGTGTGCGGGACTGTTCACATGTGTGCGGGACTGTTCACATGTGTGCGGGACTGTTCACATGTGTGCGGGACTGTTCACATGTGTGCGGGACTGTTCACATGTGTGCGGGACTGTTCACATGTGTGCGGGACTGTTCACATGTGTGCGGGACTGTTCACATGTGTGCGGGACTGTTCACATGTGTGCGGGACTGTTCACATGTGTGCGGGACTGTTCACGTGTGTGCGGGACTGTTCACGTGTGTGCGGGACTGTTCACGTGTGTGCGGGACTGTTCGGGTGTGTGTCTGGCTGTTCGGGTGTGTGCGGCGCTGTTCGGGTGTGTGCGGCGCTGTGTGGGGGGTCTTTTGGGGTGTGTGTGCAGGCATCATCCAATGGGACTACAAGTACGCAGCATCCAATTTGCAGCTAATTCGGATGTAATCCGGACAGTGGACACGCACCCTACACTATCCACACATCTATCAATAGATATATCTATCCAGGTATATCTATAGATAGATATATGAATTGTGATGCAGTGACCCCTGTGGCAGCTAGGAGGCGCTGTGTGCTCTCTTTGGGATATGCATGGAGGCATAGTTGTTGTTATAATGGTGGTGAAACAATGTCTGGCAGTGTTGTGAATGGCCGATATGTGTCGCAGAGGGAGTCTGCGTAGTAAGTCTGATGTAATGTGGTTGTTCTGGGACCTGTAGACCCTCGAGTTTGTGTAATGGTGTATAGTTAGTATGGGAGACTTACTAGGCTAGTTGTGTGAGATGGGCGGGACAAACTAGCCACACATCCACACTCCCATGCAGGGGTGTGGTTTCAGGGTATATAATGTGACCAGGGTGTGGGTCACATGCTCTCTGAAGGTCCTGGAACTATGTGTTGTATTTCCTGGGAGTAGGAATCCTGAAGAGCACATACTAGTGTGTTGGATTTCCTGGGAGTAGGAATCCTGAATAGCACCTGGTGGGACTTTGCTATTGGTGACCTGGGTATTGGACGGTCCCAGCTGGGGATGGACGTCCTGAATAGTACCCAGACTGGCCACCTGTGTGATCCAGCGTAACCTGGGTGTTGGGAGGTCCTGGGAGTAGTACTGGATCCCTGAATAGCACGAGGTGAGGACCGGGATCTGCAGAGCCAGTTACAGCTACTGTGTGGGGAAGCTACAGTCCTTCGGTGGGTCTGGACTGACTAATGTGTGCCGGCCAGGCAAGTTGGTGATCCCTGTGAGGCAGCTTACCCGGAGGAGTGGACTGACAACGAGTCAGCAGGTGGAGCAGGAGCTCCCGTCAGGTACTATACAGACTGTTGGTGCTTGTGTCGTTCTATGAACTGTGTGATCTCCCACGGCAACTGAACGGAGTGAGGTTCAGCGTGTTTAGAGACTGGGACCCAGTGTCATATGTACCGTATGTGACTTGGGACGTTGGTCAACTGTACGGCGTACGGACACCCATGGTAACTGGGCGAAGTGAGAGATCCAGCATGTTTAGTGTCCGTGAGTCAAAGCCGTAAATGAAGTGTAAGTTAAAGCTGCAAGTTTATATCACCAGTTGGTGCCTGTTGTGTTTCATGAGATGTACATAATGAACTGTGCATAACCCGGTTTATGACACTTTAATAAACCGCATAGACTGTGTTTAAGAGAAAAATCGTGCCTGACTACGTCAATTCCGTGCTAAGCGAGTGTCCCCCAATACACTCAGTAAGAGCAATCTTACATAATAGATAGAAGTATGCATCAAAACTTCACCAAAAACTGCATCAAAAACTGCATCAAAAATGCATGAAAACTGCATCAAAAACGCACCAAAACTGCATCAAAAACCATCAAAAACGCATGAAAACTGCACCAAAACTGCATCAAAACTGCATGAAAACCGCACCAAAAACTGCATCAAATCTGCACAAAAAACTGCATCAAAACTTTACAAAAAACTGCATAAAAAAGCATCAAAAACCGGAATCAAAACCGCGCACAAAAAACGCACCAAATACTGCATGCAGCAAAAACAATCAAAACCGCGCAAAAGACGCACCAAGAACTGCATCAAAACCGCACAAAAAACTGCATCAAAATCGCGCAAAAACCGTGAAAAAACGCATAAAAAACGCAGCTGCGCTTTCTGCAAAGAGATGCAGATTTTGTGCAGAAAATTCTGCAACGTGCGCACACAGCATAAAACTGACCTACCATTATGATTCTCCAGGTCATTACGAGTTCATAGACGCCAAACACGTCTAGGTTACTTTTTATCTAAGTGGTGAAAAAAATTCCAAACTTTGTTAAAAAGAAATAAAATAATTGCGCCATTTTCCGATACCCGTAGCGTCTATATTTTCTGAGATATCGGGTCGGGTGAGGGCTAATTTTTTGCATGCCAAGCGGACGTTTTTAATGATACCACTTTTGTGCAGATATGTTCTTTTGGTCGCCGTTATTGCATTTTAATGCAATGTCGCGGCGACCAAAAAAACAAATTTTGGCTTTTGATTTTTTTTTCGCTACGCCGTTTAGCGGTCATGTACATTTTTTTGTTGTATTGAAAACAGCTGACATGTTGCGACTTTGAAGTGGGCTCACCGCCGAAGCCCACCTCAAAGCGGGGAATACTGCCAGCTGATGTACTATACCGTCAGCTGGCAGAAAGGGGTTAATGAACAATAAGTTTGTTTAAAAAAAATGAAAAACAAAAAAATGTTGTGGGCTCCCGCACAATTTTCTGCACCAGAGAGGGAAAGTGGATGGCCGGGGGCCAATATTTGTAGCCTGGGAAGGGGTTAATACCCATGGCCCCTCCCAGGTTATGAATATCAGCCCACAGCTGTCTGCGTAGCCTTTACTGGCTAATGAAATAGGGGGACCCCCCCCAAAAAAAAATGACGTGGGGTCCCCCTATATTTTATAGCCAGAAAGGCTACGCAGACAGCTGTGTGCTGATATTCATAGCCTAGAGAGGGGCCATGGATATTGCCCCCCCGGCTATAAATACCAGCCCGCAGCCGCCCCAGGAATGGCGCATCTGTGAGATGCGCCAATTCCGGCACTTCGTCCCTCTCTTCCCACTCCCAAGTAGCGTTGGAATATGGGGTAATAAGGGGTTAATGTCACCTTGCTATTGTAAGGTGACATTAAGCCGGGTTAATAATGGAGAGGCGTCAATATGACGCCTATCCATTATTAATCCTATAGTAGTGAAAGAGTTAAAAAAAAAATAAAGACAGCCAGAAAAAAGTATTTTAATATTCTTAATTTAACCATACTTACCATACTCGATCGCCTGCAAAAGATTAAAAATAATAAACCGTATACTCCCTGTCCGCCGTAGTCCAATTAATAACGAGTGTCCCATGACGATCTCCCCTATAGAACAGTGACATCGGGTGATGTCACTGCTCTATAGGCCCTCCAGTGACACACTGACAGGAGACAATGGCTCCAGCAGCGTATATCTGAGGTTACCTCAGTTCAAGGTCTCACTTTATGGCATTGCTGAGTGGGAACTTTCTCACACAGCAGTGCCAGAAGTGAGACTAGGAACTATTTTCTCACAGGGGCGTAGGAATACATTGTGGGGAATACATTGTGGAAGGATACCTTCCATCATTGTATTCCTGGAGCCCCTGGAGAGCGGTCGCACCAGCTGATGCTGCTGCTCTCCACGGGAGATCGTCGAGGGACACTCGTTTTAATTGGATTTCTGCGAATCAGGGAGTATAGTGTTTGTTTGTTATTTTAATATTTTTTACAGGTGACACTGGCTTCGGGGATCAAAGTGACAAGTGATGGTGAGTATGTACTCTATGTTATATGTACTGTATGTCTATGTATGTTGTATGTATGCACTGTATGTATGTGTCGCATATCGCATGGTGCATTTCGCATGGTTCATGGTGCATGTCACATGTCGCATGGAGCATGTCACATGTCGCATGGAGCATGTCACATGTCGCATGGAGCATTTCGCATGGTTCATGGTGCATGTCACATGTCGCATGGAGCATGTCACATGTCGCATGGAGCATGTCACATGGAGCATGTCGCATGGAGCATGTCGCATGATGTATGGTGCATGTTACATGGTATATGTTCTGTATGTGTGTACTGTATGTTGTATGTACTGTATATGTGTGTTTGTGTTTTTATTTTATTTTTTTTTACATTCAACACATTAGCCGGATGATGGGACTACTACTGTCCCATCATTGGCTAATGTGTCACTCACTGTCATTGTAGCAGGCAGAGCCTGATGGGACTTTTAGTCTCATCGGACGATGCCTGCACACAGAGACACATACACCAATGACCCCAACGCACAGCCCGGCAGACCCCCTCGCCCGCACACTCCAGCACCTTCCGCAGACCCATCGCACAGAACCCTCACCGCCAGCAGATCCACGGACGGCAGATTCACCACGCAGACCGCCGCACATCTCAGCACATGAGCGCGGCCGGCCAGCAGACCCCAGCCCCGCCCGCAGATCCCAGCCCTGCCCACCCCAAGCACAGCCCCACAGGCAGCCCCGCCCACAGCCCAGTCACTCTTGAATGACTGCTGTCTGTGGAGGCTGGGTCACACCTGCTGCTGATGTCACGTCAATTTCCAGAGTCTGAGGGAAATTAGCGGGGGCTGCAGCCTGGGGGTCACGTGACCCGGACTCAGCCGCCGCCATAGCGCCGCTCACAGGCGAAAACGGCAACAGAAGGTATTTATGAAATTCATTAGGGGCCCCGGAGGGATACATTGGGGGTTAACTGAAAGTAGTGAACAACCCCTTTAAGGACCCAAAGTTCTAACGGTAGGTAATAGGGAAGAACCGCATGTGAAAACTCCATGCGAAAAAGTCCGTACTTGCAGTTTTGCTGCAATAAGACCGAAAAGGCTAAAATCTAGACTTACAGCGAGCTAAGTGTCAGGCCTGAATCTAGATTGTTTTGAAGGAAAACTAAAAAAAGGGGAAGGCGTCCGTTATCTCTGCCCCAAGCAAAATGCGTACTGAGGTGGGTTTACAAGCACTAGTCCCTGACAACTTGTTGTGAGAGTCCCGCCTGGGTCAGAACCGGTTCTTGGAAAGCAGATCTGGACAATAAGACAACCGCTAGAGAAACTCTGCGACGAGTTGTACTAGCTCCGCAAATAAAAACCTGACATGGTCACTGCAGATCGCCCAGAATCACTGTGACCCTTTCCGTGGTAGAGGGGTGACGGAACTGGTACCATAGAAAAACCAGAGCATGCACTGCGATGGCTTTTGGATCTCGAGACTGAACTATGAACTCGAGTACTTTGGCATTCAGTCTGGACGCCAACCAATCTACATCTGGAGTGCTCCAGTGAAGGCAGATCTGTTGGAAGACTTCTGGATGAAGTTCCCACTCAATTGAGGAGAGACCCTGACGGCTGAAGAAGTCAGCCGCCCAGAGTTCTACTCCTGGGATGTGTACTGCTGAGATCACTGAGTGATTGATCTCAGCCCATTGGAGAATGTGAGGTACCTAGGCCATGGCAGCCTGGCCGCAGGGACCTCCTAGATGATTGACGTATGGCACAGCCGTGGCGTTATCTGATTGAATTCGGATGGGGTGACCCTCCAGAAGGCAGTGGACCTGCTATAGGACTAGCCGTACCACTCGCATCCCCAGAACAATGATCGGGAGACTGGATTCCCAAGATGACCGGTGGCCTTGAGCAGTGTGGTGACTATCCCCAGCCCATAAGACTGGCATCGGTGGTCACTAATGACCATTGAACTGGGAGAAATGATCTCCCCTGGATGAGGAAGGAGCTCAGAGACTGTCCTCTGAAAGCCTGTCTAACCTGCAGAAAACAAGCAGAGCGAAGGAAACTGCTTCCGTTGCCGCCACCATTTTTCCTCAGAACCCTCATAGCAAATAGAATGGAATGAGGGAATGAGTGACCAAGTGTGCGAGCTCTCTGTTGAAGGGCCAAGGCCTTGTCTCAAGGGAGAATTACCAACCCTCTGGAGGTGTCCAGGATCATCCTCAAAAAGGAGATCTGCTGGGCTGGAAATGAGGAAGACTTGTCTAAGTTTATCTGCCAGCCCAGGTGAGAAAGGGTATTGCAAGTGATATAGTCGGACTCAGATCAGTCCTGGAAGGAAGGCTAGAAAGTCGACTGGATAGGGCAGGACAAACGCGTCCCGAGAGTGCAAGATGGACATGACAGCCACCATGACCTTAGTGACCACTCGGAGCGGTAGCAAGGCCAAAGGGCAAGGTCGTGACCTGAAAATGTTGTTTGTGAATGGAAAAGCACACAAATTTATTTAGTTTTTTGGAGAGGGGGAGAAAAAAAAAGAAAAAAAACAACGGAATGTGGAGGTAAGCATTCCGAATGTCGATGGCTGCCAGAAACTCCACCTTTTTCCATTGGGGTAATGGAACTCCATCCAAAGAAGGAGGACATTGTCAAGTATGTTAGAAGTTTGAGGTCCAGGATTGGTCTTACTTTTCTGTCCCCTTTTTGGGACCAAGTTCCCTCAGATCTAGACTGTTTTGAACAACTCTTCCACAGCTGGTTGGGTCTATGGGAAACATGCGATCCTCTGTTACTGTGTGGGAACGCCCCCAACTTCTCACCGAATAACCGATTACTCTGGTAAGGGAGTGATGTCAGAGGCTTCTTGAATGCAGAGTACACTTCCATTCTCTGAGCCATAATGCCCTTCTGAATGCAATGGCATTTGCTGCTGACAGTGCCGCACAACTAGCCGCATTCCAAGAGGCGTGAACCACAGTCTCCCGCTCAAGAGATTTGATTGGCTAGCTGTACTGTCTTCGGGAAAAGGTTACTGTTGTAAATCAAATTAGCTAAGGTCTCCGATAAAGGAGACCATTGCTCTAGCAACCCATGCGTCGGCTAAGGAAAGGTAGAGCGCTGAACCCGAGGCCGTAAGACAGAACGAGCCAGATTTGCTATCTGACAGTCCGTGGTATTTTCACCATCCTCGTAACAGGGAAGCGAAGAGGGATCGTCCGCCTTCTTGCATGATCCGCTAAATAGTGGTGATGAAGAGTGAGCTGCTCGGATGCCAAAAGGGGGGCCTCTGTGCATCCACGGAGTTCAGGTCCCCGAGTGGACAGGGCTGGTTGTCCGAAATTAGGCCTGGCTGCAGAAGAGAATAATACATGGAGGCGACACTCCATGTGCTCTTCTGTTGATGGTGTGGAGAGATCGGTGCCCTATAAAGGACCCATCGCCCCTAAAAATCAGACTAGGCATAGCATCCCACTTCGTGGGGGGTATACGTGGAGGGGACACTCCACGTGTTCGCATATTGGCTGAAAAAGGATACCGCACTTGAAGAGGCTCCTGACCAGTGAATCGCTTATCCAGACGCTCCCTGTCCGGGTGAATGGCAAATGCTCTACGAGGAGTTTAGTCTCCTTTTGAGGGACACTGCGTGATCTAGAGCAGAACCGGAGTCCTCGACAATCTACAGAGATTGGTTGAGGGTCTTTGTGGTGAAGTGTGTATGTGTATGTGTGTGTATATATATATATATATATATATATATATATATATATATATATATATATATATGTATATGTATATGTATATGTGTATGTGTGTATGTGTATATATATATATATATATATATATATATATATATATATTTGTCTACGGGTTTTTCCGTCTGTCTGTCCTGGAAATCCGGCGTCTCTGGTCGAGGCCGCTAGGCCTCGACCAATCAGCGACGGGCACAGCATGGCGACGATGATGTCAGAAAGGTTGCCTCGACCAATCAGCGATGGGCACAGTCTGCCGCAAATTCGCCTCGACCAATCAGCGACGGGCACAGTCTGCCGCGAATTCTGGAATCATCATTGTCCATATACTACGGGGACATGCATATTCTAGAATACCCGATGCATTAGAATCGGGCCACAGTCTAGTGTGTGTGTGTGTGTGTGTGTGTGTGTGTGTGTGTGTGTGTGTGTGTGTGTGTGTGTGTGTATATATATATATATATATATATATATATATATATATATATATATATATTATAATTAAAGGTTGGGTATTTATTGTATGTATTATATTTGGGAATACTCTGTTTATAAGTAAGTTCCTAATTTTATTCTGTATATGTTTTGTCCAGGTACTGTTGCTGTTTAATGCTATGGAAGATCCTAATTGGAGAGACATACATCCTGGAGGAATAATTTGCCTAATAAATACACATATTTATAGTACATATATGTATAACTTTTGAGTATATCTCTTCTAGTATATTTTCTTTGAATTTATTTTGTAATATGCACATGGATGGTGGGAGGCAAAATAATAAATTATCAAAATTGCCCTTCTTGTCTTTTATAATCTTTTAGTTATTTGATGCTATGGCCATAAAGGGGTAGTTGCAATATGTAATTTGGGTAATTTCAGAGATGAAACCACTTTCCGTTCATATCAGCCAGGACCAGTGTGCTCCTACAATACGGAGGTCATATGTGGAGGCTCCTTGTCCGGAGGGGTGAGGAGCAGCCTTGAGACACCGTATGAGTGCCAGGTGGGGGTCTGAATCAAGACACCCCTTGGTAATTCATAGTAGGACTAGGCACAGTATATACGAGTCCATATGGCATACAAAGAGCGGGGTAGCCCCTGTGAATATTTAGGTGGTTTATTGATAATACTATATATTTTTAACAATATTATTAATGAATGTGGAACGCTCTATAAATTCTCATATATGGAGAGGATTTTATATATAAAAAACTCTGTATTTACTTTATGACGGCTTTCCTATAGGTAGCTGTTATATTAATAATATCTATGGACATTCTTCAGTATATTGTATCTCAAGCGATACTGTAGAGGCCATGGTATGATCCCCAGTTAGATAGCAATTATTAGGGCTTTGGCGCAGGCGCAGGGGGCTAATGAAGCCGCTCTATTCCTTATCCAAGATGGAGAGTCCGAGCGCTACTGCGCATGCGGGTGACGTCACATAGTCACAAGGACTCGGATTGGCTCCCCACCGAACATGTGGTTGATATGCACAAAGTGAGGCTCTGACATGCGCAGTAGCGCTTTGAGGACGCCGAATACACATGCTGCTTCCTCCATGAGTGTTATGTCTCTCCTAAGGTAACTGTACGAATGAGCTGCTATATGTATTTTAATAGTACACCGCTGGCACCAATGCACATGTCAATGAAATATAATCACTTATGAAATAATGGGATTCACTAATTGGCTGGGGATGGGGGATGATGGGAAGTTATTCCTATATATACGCTGTAATGAGGTCTGTGCACTGCTTGAGAAAGGCTCAGCTAGAGCCGAAACGTTGCATGAAGATGTGGGCACAATAAACACCTGCATATTTACCTAAAGACCATGGAGTGCTGCCTGTTTTTGCGAAAAAAAAAAAAAAAATATATATATATATATATATATATATATATATATATATATATATATATATATATATATATATATATATATATATATATATATATATACACATACACACACACACACATATATATATACATATACACTCACCGGCCACTTTATTAGGTACACCTGTCCAACTTCTTGTTAACACTTAATTTCTAATCAGCCAATCACATGGCGGCAACTCAGTGCATTTAGGCATGTAGACATGGTCAAGACAATCTCCTGCAGTTCAAACCGATCATCAGTATGGGGAAGAAAGGTGATTTGAGTGCCTTTGAACGTGGCATGGTTGTTGGTGCCAGAAGGGCTGGTCTGAGTATTTCAGAAACTGCTGATCTACTGGGATTTTCACGCACAACCATCTCTAGGGTTTACAGAGAATGGTCCGAAAAAGAAAAAAAATTCAGTGAGCGGCAGTTCTGTGGGCGGAAATGCCTTGTTGATGCCAGAGGTCAGAGGAGAATGGGCAGACTGGTTCGAGCTGATAGAAAGGCAACAGTGACTCAAATCGCCACCCGTTACAACCAAGGTAGGCCTAAGAGCATCTCTGAACGCACAGTGCGTCGAACTTTGAGGCAGATGGGCTACAGCAGCAGAAGACCACACCGGGTACCACTCCTTTCAGCTAAGAACAGGAAACTGAGGCTACAATTTGTACAAGCTCATCGAAATTGGACAGTAGAAGATTGGAAAAACGTTGCTTGGTCTGATGAGTTTCGATTTCTGCTGCAACATTCGGATGGTAGGGTCAGAATTTGGCGTAAACAACATGAAAGCATGGATCCATCCTGCCTTGTATGGAGCATCTTTGGGATGTGCAGCCGACAAATCTGCGGCAACTGTGTGATGCCATCATGTCAATATGGACCAAAATCTCTGAGGAATGCTTCCAGCACCTTGTTGAATCTATGCCACGAAGAATTGAGGCAGTTCTGAAGGCAAAAGGGGGTCCAACCCGTTACTAGCATGGTGTACCTAATAAAGTGGCCGGTGAGTGTATGTATATATATATATATATATATATATATATATATATATATATATATAT